>NC_056731.1:790410448-790590448 GCF_019279795.1 Protopterus annectens | reverse complement strand
AAACTAGGACTACAACAGTGCATATACTCGAACATCTACATTTATGGTAAGTGTACACAGCTGTACTATGTTCTTCATGTTTCACTGTTGCAGTCATCACACTTGGGTTGATTCCCAAAGCTGAGGAAGGGTGGAGGCAATCAAGAAGAGTTAGGGCTGGCTAGTAGGCCCTGTAAGACTGCTGTAGCAAATCATGCCCTGGATTTGGAAAAGATAGATAAGTGGTAATGCTTGGTGAAGGTGTGTACAGAACTCCAGGATGCAGCTTCCAGAATGTCCCTGGTAGGGACTCCCCTGAGAAATGCTGTAGACATAGAAGTAGCCCTAGTGGAATGTGTTCTGACCCCCAGAGGGGTTGGTTTTCCATGGTGCTTGTGCAGAAATGGATGTAGTGTGCTATCCATTTGGAAATGGTTTGTTTAGAAATGGCCTTGCCCTCTGCCCCTGTTGCAAAGCTGACTAGCAGCTGGTCAGATTTTCTGAAAGGCTTAGTCCTATCAAAGTAGAACCTGAGCTGTCTGTGCATGTCCAAAGAGTGCAGGATCCTTTCCCCTTTATTCTGAGGGTTAGGGAAGAAGGTTGGTAAATGGATGGCTTGGTTTAGGGCCACACCAGACACCACCTTAGGCATAAAGGACAGGTTAGTCCTGAGGGAAACCCTGTCAGCATGGAAGATAATAAAGGGTTCCGCAGCCGTCAGTGCCTGTAGCTCTGACACTCTTCTAGCTGAAGTGATGGCTAGAAGCAAGGCTGTTTTCCAAGAGAGGAATTTTAACTCTGCTGAAGCAGCAGGTTCAAAAGGGGGAAGCGTGAGCTTTTCTAGGACAAAGTTAAGGTCCCAAGCAGGGGGTGGGTGCTCTCCTTGGGGGCCTTAAGTTGTTAGCTCCTCTTAGGTACTGTTTGATGAGAGGGTGAGAAAATAGAGGTGGCTCAGTATTGTAATGAGCCGAAATGGCAGAGACATGAATCTTAATGGAGGAGAAGGATAGGCCTCTGTGGAGTAGCTCTGCTAGGTAATCCAGGATTAGAGGTAAGGAGGGCACAGCTGTGTCCTTTCCTTTAGAATGAATCCAAGAACAATATATTTTCCACTTTTCTGCATAGGATTTTCTAGTACTAGGCCTTCTGGCTTTAAGCATGACGACCAGCACCTGTTTACTTAGGGTTGCTGGTGGAGTACTCAAGGAATAAGCCAGGCTGCAAGATTTAGAGTTTGTAATTGTGGATGCAAAATCTGTCCCTCCTACTGTGACAGCAGGGTAGGGGTCTGGTGTAGGTGCCATGGTGGCACCATTGTCAGGTTGCGCAGGAGTGGGTACCAGTGCTGGCGTGGCCAGCCCGGGGCAATCAGAATTGTCCTTGGCCTGTCTTCTTTTATCTTGAGTAGTACTCTTGAGAGAAGGGGCAGAGGCATAGATTGAGAGGTTTTCCCATTGAAAGGATAGGGCATCCACTTTCCAGGCCCTGCTGTGAGGGTTCCTGGTGCAGAATTTGCTTAATTGGTAGTTGTGGGGGGAGGGAACGAGATACACCTCTGGGGTCCTCCACCTCTGGATCAGGAGGTTGAAGTTGCTGGGCTCCAATTTTCACTCGTGTGGGTCTAGGAGATTTCTGCTTAAGTCGTCTGCCAGTGAATTTTGTTTACCTGACAGGAACTGAGCTTGTATATGGACTTGGTTGTCCAAAGCTGTGCTCCACAGAGTCATGGCTAACCTGCAGAGTGGGTAAGAATGGGTTCCCCCCTGCTTGTTTATGTACCACATAACTGTGGTGTTGTCTGTTTTTACCAGCAGTTGTCCTGGAAGGATTAGGTATCTGAAAGCTATCAGAGCATTCTGTACAGCTAGCATCTCCTTTTGGTTGATGTGCAGGAGAATTTGGCTTGGGCTCCAGTAGCCCTGAATGCATTTGCCAGCCATGTGGGCCCCCCAATGCATAGTCTGAGGCATCTATGGTCAGGGTTTGGGTGGCGTGGGGTAGAGTAAAATACAGTCCCTTGTTGTGGTTGCATGCTTCTACCCACCAAAGGAACTCTGCCCTCAGACAAGGTATGACAGGAGTGACTGCTTCCAGGTCCTGAGAATGTTGGCACCAAAGACCTTTTAAGTACCACTGAAGTTTCCTCATATGCAGTCTTGCATATGGAATTAGCAGAATAAATGAGGCCATGAACCCTAGGGCTTTCAGTATTTTTCTTGCAGTTAGCTGGGTTCTGGTGGCTATTTGCTTGAAGTAGTCTGTCAGATAGACTTGTTTTTCTGAAGTGAGAAATGCCATCTGGGAAGTTGTGTCCAAGCCTGTTCCCAGGAATACAATTTTTTGACTGGGCACCAGTTGTGATATCTTTTCGTTGACAGTGTACCCCAAAGAAGTGAGAAGGCTTTTTACAAATGCCAGGTGCTGAAGCAGCAATTCCTGGCTGTCCGCCTGAATCAGGCAGTCGTCGAAGTACGGGTAAATTTGGATATTTCCCTGCCTGCAGTCTGCAATGGCTGGAGCCAGGCATTTTGTGAATACCCTGGGAGCAGTAGATAAGCTGAAGGGAAGTGCAGAGAATTGATAATGCATAGATCCTGCCCTGAAATGTAGATATTTCCAGCATGATTGTCTGATGTGGATGTGCAGATAAGCTTCTTTCACGACTAGGGTGACTAACCAGGCATCCTTGGCTAGCATAGGGAGAAGCTGTTGCAGGGTAAGCATCTTGAATTTTGGGACCACCAGGAAGGTGTTGAGAATTAGACCCCTCTTTCCTGGGTACCAGGAATAGCCTGGAGTAGAAACCCTGACCCCTTTGTTCTACTGGAACTGGCTGAATAGCTCAGATGTTGAGCAGGGAAAGAAAGTACAGTTTTGTACCTACCATAAATGTAGATGTTCAAGTGGTCACACTGCTGCAGTCATCACACTTGGGTTATCCTGCCGTCAGGCGGTTGCGCAGTCGGCCAGAGTTCCAAAGTCTTGGTCCGGCGTCGGTTGCTGTCGCTTCTTCCCTGACGTCAGTGCGCCAGGGGTATATAAAAGGCATCCAACGCCATTTTCCTTAGTTATTCTTGCCCCAGATGTCAGGTGCCCCCAAATAGGTGGGCAATACATATTGCCAATAAAACATGTAAAGGAAATACCAGGAATACCTTCAGTTACAAGCAAATACACCAGAAAGGTTGTATCAGATAGAAAGGCATAGAAAAGTTCAGCTAGGTCAGAGGGGATGGAGGGAGGGTAACCTGGACTGCAGCAGTGTGAACACTCGAACATCTACATTTATGGTAGGTACAAAACTGTACTATGTTCATCATGTTACACTGCTGCAGTCATCACACTTGGGTAGAATTCCAAAGCTAAGGATGGGTGGTGGAGTTAAACAGGGTTTGGAGAGGCTAGTAGGCCCTGCAGAACTGCAGTGGCAAAGCCAGCTCTGGTTTTAGAGTATAGAGGTAAGTGATAGTGTTTGGTGAAGGTGTGCACTGAACTCCAAGTTGCAGCCTCCAAAATATCCTTGGTTGGTACCCCCCTGAGAAAGGCTGTTGATGTAGCTGTAGCCCTGGTGGAATGGGACCTAATGCTAGCAGGTACTGGTTTCCCATAATGTGTGTAGCAGAAACGGATACAATGTCCTATCCATTTTGAAATGGTCTGTTTTGAGATAGCTTTTCCTTGTGATTCTGCAGCATAGGATACAAAGAGCTGGTCAGATTTTCTGAAAGCCTTAGTTTTATCCAAGTAGTAATGTAATTGCCTGTGAATGTCCAAAGAGTGCAGGAGCCTTTCTCTTTTGTTCTGGGGGTTTGGGAAAAAGGTGGGCAAATGAATGGTTTGGTTTAGGGCCACACTGGATACCACCTTTGGCATAAAGGAAGGGTTAGTTCTTAGAGCGACTCTGTCTTGATGAAAAATGAGGAAAGGCTCCACTGCCATTAGGGCCTGTAGCTCTGAGACCCTTCGAACTGATGTTATTGCTAGCAGCAGGGCAGTTTTCCATGATAGAAACTGTAAATCAGCTGTAAAAGCTGGTTCAAAGGGCGGCAGTGTAAGCTTTTCCAGAACAAAGTTGAGATCCCAAGTTGGTGTTGGTGCTCTCCTGGGCGGTCTTATGTTCTTAGCCCCGCTGAGGTACTGTCTTAACAGTGGATGTGAAAATAAAGGAGGATCCGTGTTGTAGTGAACTGAAATTGCTGAGGCATGGATCTTAATAGATGAAAAAGAAAGTCCTTTGTGCAACATCTCAGTTAAATATTGTAGAATCTGAGGAATGTTTGGAACAAGGGGATTTTGGCCTTTAGCCTGGTTCCAGGCGCAAAATCTTTTCCATTTGTCTGAATAGGCTTTCCTGGTGCTGGGCCTCCTGGCCTCCAGAATTACATCCATAACAGCTTTAGAGAGAAGTGTTGGCTCGTTGTTTAGGTAATTTGCCATGCACCCAGATTTAAAGTCTTGAGCTGGCTGTGTAGAATCTGATTGTTTTGCTGAGTGAGCAGGTGAGGAATTTGAGGTAAAATCCATGGTGGGCCATGGGTTATGTTCCTTAGTATTGGATACCAGTGCTGGCGTGGCCAGTCTGGAGCAATGAGTATCATTTGTGGCCTGTCTAATCTGACTTTCAGCAGCACCTTTGCTAGAAGAGGCAGTGGAGGAAAGGCATACACTATTAATGGTTTCCAACTGAATGAGAGGGCGTCCACTTTCCAAGCTAGTGGGTGGAATGTCCTTGTGCAAAATTTTCGAAGTTGGTAGTTTTGGGGGTTGGCAAACAGATCTATGTCTGGGCGCCCCATTTTTGAGTTATCATTGCAAATACTTGTGGATCTAGTTTCCACTCACGGGGATCCAGGATGTTTCTGCTTAGGTCATCTGCCAATGTGTTTTTCTTTCCTGGCAGGAATTGTGCTTGTAGTTGAACTTGGTAGGTCAGTGCTGTGTTCCACAAGGTCATTGCTTGCCTGCAAAGGGGGTAGGAGTGTGTGCCCCCTTGTTTGTTTATGTACCACATTACTGTGGTATTGTCTGTCTTTATTAGGAGCTGTCCTGGATGTAAGAGGTCCTTGAAAGCTGTTAGGGCATTCTGTACAGCTAGCATTTCTTTTTGATTGATATGCAGATGCCTTTGATCTGTAGACCATTTGCCCTGAATGCACTGCCCTACCATGTGTGCTCCCCAGGCATAGTCCGATGCATCTGTTGTTATAGTTTGCCTGGCTGTGGGTAAGGTAAAAGGCTGACCCTTGTTGAGGTGACATGCCTGTGCCCACCATAGAAACTCCTGTTGAAGGCAGGGAATGAGTGGTATTATTGTTTCCAAGCTGTGGCTGTGCTGAGTCCATACACTTTTTCAGGTACCATTGTAATTTCCTCATATGCAGTTTTGCAAATGGTATTAATAGTATGCAAGATGCCATGAATCCCAAGACCTGCAGAATTTTTCTTGCAGGGAGTATGGTCTTTGTTGCCATCATCTTGAAGTATTGAGTCAGCTGTTCTTGCTTGTCTGGCGTGAGATAAGTCATCTGGGTCGTTGTATTTAAGCTGGCACCCAGGAATATTATGTTTTGTGAGGGCACTAGTTTTGATTTCTTTTCGTTTACTGTGTACCCTAGGCAACTTAAAAGGTGTTTGACAAACACCAGATGCTTTAAAAGAATGTCCTTGCTTTCTGCTTGAATAAGGCAGTCATCCAGGTATGGATATATTTGAATTCCTCTTTGTCTGCAGTATGCAATTACTGGTGCCAGGCATTTTGTGAAGACCCTGGGTGCAGTAGATAAGCCAAAGGGTAGTGCAGAGAATTGATAATGGGTTGAACCTGCAATAAATTGGAGGTATCTTCTGCAATTTTGTCTGATAGGGACATGCAGGTATGCTTCCTTGAGATCCAACGTTACTAGCCAAGCCTTCTTGCCCAGCATGGGAAGAAGCTGCTGTAGTGTTAGCATCTTGAATTTGGGTACTTGCAGATAAGTGTTTAGAATTGAAAGATCCAGAATGGGTCCCCAGGTTTTGTCCTTTCTGGGGACTAGAAAGAGTCTTGAGTAAAATCCTTGTCCTTGCTCCTGTGTAGGTACCTGCTGAATGGCTCTCATGTCCATGAGAGCTGTAATTTGTTTTTGAGCCTCTGCCCATTGATTTGGTGGCAGGTTTGGCATTCCTTTTATCCTTGGCAAGGTGTGAAAGTGGAATCTGTATCCTTGTGAGACAATATTTAGGACCCATTTGTCTTTTGTGATGATGTGCCAGTTGTCTGCAAAAAGTGCTAATTTTCCTTCCAAGGGAGCTGCCAAGAGAGATTTGCTTGGCAGTCTGAGGGTTAAGTCATTGTGTTTGTCTTCTGATAGCTTGGGGCCTGTCTTCTCCTCCTTTCTGGGTTGCAGTACCTCATTGGCGAGGCTTGTAGTGGCCTTGTGACTGACCTCTGCCCCTTGGGCATCTGTATTTGCCCCTCTGTGGTCTGTCAGAAGCTGGAAAGGACCAGTTTTTTGTTGGCTAATTTCTGCTGAAACGAGCGGTTGAACCTGTAAAAAATCCTTGACCGTCTGCACAGATTTTGCCTTATCCTCCATTTTCTTTAAAACCTCTTCTGCTTTTACACCAAATAAAACATCCTGCTGAAAAGGTGCATCCAATAACTTTGCTTTAACATGATCAGTCAGGGTTTGTTCTTTTAACCAAGCATGTCTACGTATGACAGACCCAGTCACTGCTGCTCTACAGGAAGCTTCCAATGAATCAAATCCACATTGTAAAGTATGTTTTCCCACTTGTTCAGCTGCATGCAACAAATCTTGCATTTCCTTGAAATCGGCTGCTCTGAATGAGTGATCATTTTTTGTTTTAATTGAGACATCAGGAATTGCTGATATTTCAGCATGTGAAACTGACAATTTAAGGCCCTCATAGCTAGAGTAGCTGAGGTATATACTTTCTTTCCCCATCTGTCTAGTGCTCTGGAATCCCTTTCAGAAGGTACAGGATTTTTAGCAATAGAGGCCTTAACCCCTTTGGGACCCTGGGAAATGGTTTCTGGATCAGCAACAGGGCTTTTATATAGGAATTTGTGTGAGTCAGGGACTCTGTAGTATCTGTCTGATTTGGCTGGAGCAGGAGGTAGAGAGTCTGGGTTAAGGCTAGATTCTAAATAAACATCATCCACAATGTCTAACACAGGAGAGATAGCAAGTGGTCTGTGCTGGGGTAGTAAAAGGAACTGTCGGAGCCTTTTCTTAGAATCAGAGTAATCCTGGCCTTCCCAGTGGAAATGTTCCCTCATGGTATGTAAAGTTTCCCCAAAGGAGTAGTCTTCTGGGGGAAATGCTGAGTGAATAGACTCTTCAGCATCAGAGTCTTCATAAGGGGGAAAGAGTATTCCTGTTCCTCAGAAGAATCCGAGGAAATTGAAACCTGGTCAGAGGAAGCATAATCCTCCTCTTGTCTTGGCCTTTTATCAGGAGGGGGATGGGAACCCCTGATTAGGGTAATTAAATCTTCAGCCATCTTAAGCATCTGTTTCTTAGGCATGGGGCCTTGTACTGGAGACTGCTGTACAGTCTTTTTTGTTTTTAAAGGAATTTTCAGCTTAGCATAAGATTTGATGGTGAGTGTAGTTGGTCTGAAGACACCTTCTGCAACTGAAGGTGTTTCAACTGCACCAGAATCTCCTTCTGCTCTGGAGTCAGAAGGGTTTAAAGAAGAAGGCTGCGGCAGCCTAGTAATCTCCACTTGGGAATCAGAAGCCATTTGAGGTTCTAAATCAGCGGTCGTCAGGGGCTGCGTAGGAACCTCACTGAAAACCGGAGAACCGGCAACTGGCCCAGCAGAGGCCTCGGAGTCTGGTTTGGGTCTCGGCTGCCTGTCCTTATCCTTGCGTTTTTTATGCATGCCGGTCGTCGTTTGCTCCAACGGCATGGTATAATTAAATTTCCTACCAAAGTAATGTTGGGCGAAATCAAACCGATGTTTAATAGTTCGTTTATTAAACCTAGCACAAAACCGACAACCTGTGACGTCGTGGTCTGGGCCTAGGCAAGGAATACAATAAGAATGAAAGTCCTTATGAGGTATTTGCTTCCCACAAGAAATACAACTGTTAACTTTTTCTGACATCGGACTGAGGCAAGAAAAGGTTCCCCAATGGGGTACTTAGCTTTATTGAAGACTTCGGTCTGAAATTCGATTCGAAAATCTCAGGAGTCGGCCGACCGGCACTTGCAAACTGCTTCTGCTTCGGGCACCACGCGGCAAGAAAGACTAAAGAAAATGGTGTCGGATGCCGCTTATATACCCCTGGCGCACTGACATCAGGGAAGAAGCGACATCAACCGACGCCGGACCAAGACTTTGGAACTCTGGCCGACTGCGGGACCGCCTGACGGCAGGATAACCCAAGTGTGATAACTGCAGCAGTGTAACACGATGAACATCTTGGTTTTGAGCCTCTGCCCACTGGTTTGGAGGAAGGTCTGGGAACCCGCTTGGAGTTGGTGGTGAATGGAAATAAAATTTGTACACCTGGGATATAATGTTGAGGACCCATCGGTCTTGAGTGATGGACATCCAGTTTTTTGCATGAAGGGCAAGTTCTCCTCCTAGGGGCACAAGCAATTGGGCAGGGCTGGGAGGTAGAGTTGAGAAGTCATTGTGAACTTTTTCCATAGGGAGGTGGCTTACCACTCCCTGTTTTAGGGGTGGAAGCACTCCATTGCTTAGATCTCTGTATGCCCTGAGACTGTAGTCTGGGTGTCTGTTTCCCCTGGGTCTTGTTTGGGAAGGCCTGGAGGGGGCTGGAAAGGACCAGTGTTTTGAAGGGCAATGCCTACTGAATCGAGGTGGTTGCACTTGTAAGAATTATTTAACAGTTTGCATAGGTTTAGCTTTTTCTTCCATCTTTTTAAGAACTTCTTCTGCTTTGGTGGCAAACAAAACGTCTTTACTTAAAGGAGCGTCTAGTAATTTGGATTTGACATGATCTGGCAAGGTCTGCTCCTTCAGCCAAGCATGTCTTCTCAGTACAGAGCCAGTGACTGCAGCCTTGCAAGATGCTTCTAGGGCATCAAAATCACACTGCAAAGTATGCTTACTAACTTGGTTTGCAGAATGCATAAGCTCTTGTAAATCTTTATTTTCTGCACAATCTGGAAATATTACCATTTTTTGTTTAATGAGATCCATAATATGTTGCTGGTACTTCAGCATGTGAAACTTGCAATTCAGTTCCCTGATACCAAGAGTTACAGAGGTATATACCCTCTTACCACATCTGTCTAAAGCTCTGGAATACCTGTCCGAAGGGGTAGGATTTTTGGCTGTAGTAGCCTTAACACCTCTAGGTCCCTGGGAAATGATCGCTGGATCAGCAGTAGGATTCTTGAAAATAAACTTGTGGGAATCAGGTACTCGGTAATACCTGTCAGGTTTCCTAGGGGCCGGAGGTAAGGTGTCTGGAGTAAGACTAGATTCCAAGAAAACATCATCCACAACATCTAGGCCAGGGGGAATAGCTAAATGCCTGTGCTGAGATAGCTCTAAAAATTCTCTGAGTCTCTTTCTGGACTGAGGAAAGTCTTGACATTCCCAATGTAAATGTTCTCAAAGTATGCAAGGTTTCACCAAAAGAGAAATCCTCTGGAGGGGAGGCAGAGGGAATAGATTCCTCTGCATCTGAATCCTCATAGGCTAATAAGGGCATGTCCTGATAATCAGAAAGGTCAGAGTCATCGAACTCCTGGTCTGTAGAATCTGAAGGTAACTGAATTCTTTGTCACTTAGCAGGACAAAGCTGGCTTCCCCTAATTAGCGTTATAAGGTTTTCAGCCGTTCTAAGCATTTGATTTTGTGGCATGGGGGCCTGAGCATGCGCTTTGGTCATTGGTTTTCTAGGCATAGTGCGTACTCTGGGCCTAAGAAACTCGGTAGTTTTGGCTAAAAAAGAAGTTGCCGGTTTGATTCGAACATCGGTAGGTCGGAAAACACCCTCAGAAGCCGATGCCTGCACAGCGGCTCCGGACCCATCCAAGGGAGAGACATCCGCTGGTTCCATAGTCGAAGAAGCATCTCGTGGCATTCTGGACACCGAATGGGTCTCAGCAGTGGCCTGTAAAGCCACAGAAGTGGGCATCAGGGGCTGCAAAGGTGCCTCACTGAGTATCGGTGGACTGGCGTCTAGCTTAACGGAAGCGTCGTCGGAAGTTTTGGACCTAAGCAGTATGTCTCTGTCTTTATCCTAACGTTTTTTCGGAAGATCAGTAGTCGGATGGCTTACCAAAGCCATTTCGGAATATGGAGATCGAGTGTGAAAAAATTTAGCAACAAAAATAGCCCGATGACGAATGCTTCGGGTGTTAAACAAGGCACAAAACCGACAGGGAGGGAAGTCGTGGTCTGGGTCTAAACAGGTGACGCAGTAAGAATGAAAATCTCTGTGAGGTATTTGCTTTCCACAGGGAAGACAATTGTTAACTTTTTCTGACATTGGTTAGAGCAAGAAAAAAGGATCCCCAAGGGGGTACTTAGCTTTAGAAGAATTCAGGATTATCAACTCGAAAAATGAAAATTTCAGGTAGCGGCCGACCGAGACTTGCGAACTGCTTCTGCTTCAGGCTCCTGCTCGGCAAGAAAGACAGATGCAATGGTGTCGGCTGCCTGTTTTTATACCCCTGATGACCTGACGTCATGGAAGAAGCGACAGCAACCAATGCAGAAATACTAAGACTCTGGTATTCGGGTCGACTGGGGGTTACCTGCAGGCAGATAACCCCAAGTGCGATGACTGCAACAGTGAAACACGAAGAACATCTATTAGATCACTCCTGTTCAGAATACCAGGTGCCTGCAACTCATACCCCGCATCTTAATACGCTGTTCAGTCTCTGCCTCTCTACAGGATATGTGCCCATAGAATGGCGCATGGCAACGGTGGTCCCGCTACACAAGGGTGGGACCACAACTGACCCTGGGAACTACCGACCAATAAGCCTGACCAGTCTGATCTGTAAGGCTATGGAGTGAATCATTATGGAACTCATAAATGGAGAGATTGGGAACCTCCAGTCACTGGACCCCACACAGTTCGGCTTCGTCAAGGGCAGATCATGCCTCCTGAACCTGGTGGATTTCTTTGAGACAGTTACTCAGGCTATATATAGATAAGGGAAAGGAGGTACACACGGCTTACCTTGACCTTGCTAAAGCATTTGACACCATTCCCCATTCAGGTATTATTGATAAGCTCACTATCCTGGGCATAAACCCTTACGTCAAAAGATGGATCGCAAACTGGCTCTCAGACAGATCCCATAAAGTAAGAGTAGCAGGATCTATGTCTGAATCTAGACCAGTAATGAGCGGTGTGCCTCAGGGCTCTGTCCTGGGGCCCCTCCTGTTTGGCATATACTTCTCAGAAGTACAGGCAAGCACGGAAGGGCTGTGGCTGACTAAGTTTGCAGACGACTGCAAACTGGGTGCTATAATAGAGTTTCCGGCCGACATGGAGATCCTCCAGAAGGGCCTAAATGAGACTGATGCATGGTGTCAAAGCCATGGTCTCAAGCTAAATGCAACAAAATGTGTAGTAATCCCCTTTGGAAAAAACAGAGTACCCGCAAACTACAACATAGGAGGTAATCCCCTGAAATCTGAAGTAGAAATAAGGGATCTAGGGACCCAAGTAGATAGTCAGCTTTCCTTTGATAACCATGTTGCCAAAGTGGTTAGAAAATCCTTCTATGTGACCCACCTGATCACGAAAGGGTTCACATCAAGATCTAAGGATGTAATGGTGCCCCTCTACTCTTCCCTCATCAGACCCATTATTGAGTACAATGCATCAATTGGAATGTACCTGGCTAGACATCTCCAGCAGCTGGAGAGACCACAGAGGTACCTAACCAAGAGGATTACTGGCCTCAAACAGTTGCCTTATGCAGCACTATTGAAAAAGCTAAGTCTGTTCTCTGTTGCATACCGCTTTCTCAGAGGTGATCTCTGTCTAACGTACAGAGCCATGTCAAACCCAGAATTGTTGAACATGCTCCATCTTAGCAAAACCAAATCTACTCGAGCTACACGCTCTAGGGATATAAACCTCAACACAACAATGAATAGAGCATGCTGGAGGGATAGATTCCCTTCGCAGAGACTTCCCTTACTATGGAACAGGGTCCTGATCTACATAAGACAGAGCCCCTCACTATCACTCTTCAAGAGGAACCTTGATGAGTGGATGAGTAACAGAAAGTTCACACTGGGGATCACACCAACAGTGCTACTAGATAGGGGCCAAGGGTACTAGCTGCTAGTACAAGGGTCTAGGGAACTACTAAAGGGGCGGTGAATACCGCACAACGTGGCTGGGCTAATATATGCCTTCGGGAAAATAGCCCAGTACCAAACTATGAACCTATGAACCTATACATACATGGAAGCAAAAGGAAGCAAATCTCAGACCTCGGAACTACTCCAAACAGAAATTGCCTGAAATGTCTTTGCAGATCAGCAGTCTATAAGCTAGAAATTCTGACTATAAGGAGCAAAGGGCCAGCAGTGATGCATACAGACTATCAGTACCTACAATTCATACAGCCATACATTCTTGACACGATTCTGCATTTCTCACAGAATGGGAACAAGGTACAACTAAGCAGTCATAACACTGACAGAATGAGATTTTTATCCATGTCTAAGACTGGAATATTACATACACTGAATATGTTTCTAGATGGTGGACTAATTAAACTGAGACCCTCTAGGAATTATGGATATTGAGGGTGATATAAATGTTTAGGAGCTTTAACAGAATGCGGCTTTGAATAATTAACATTCTGTTTTTGTTGTTAAACAGTTTATGTAATACATGCTTTGCCTTGTTCCACAAGCAGGGAAAGCAGTTTATACATTAAACAAGTCCTACTAGTGTTTGGGCAGACAGCCAGTCCCATGCCCTTCTGACAGCCTTAAAAGGTGTACAGAAACAGCCATTTGCTAATATTCCTCAGTACTTAACCACATAACATTCAGCCAAAGGAAACCTTGGATGTGTTTGATTTAAATTAATAGTAACTTTCACTGCAATGCTTTTATATAACAATAGGAATTACTACACTAACAAAGGTTATTACAATTCTCCATACTGCAAAGGGACAAATCATTAATACACAGCACTTATACACAAAGGTGTAGGTTATGATTCCTATTTTGTTAGTACCACTAGGTTACCAGGGCTAAACATACTGAAAGTAAAGGAAAGAGGAGCATTCTAGTACCCCTTACCCTCAATTAAATATTGCCTAGATTCCCCTGGAAAAATTGGAGGTTTATCATCCCTTTAGCTGATTTTTACATTTTGCAAAACTCCAATATAGGAAATGCTGACATCGAGTTTCCTCATGTTAGTATTTTAATTTGGATACTCATGACACTATCTATACAGCCTCATAAAACTTTTTCTGAAAGAAAAAAATGTAAAGTGTGCTTGTGTTCTGTATCAGGAGCAGCTGTAAGCATTACCCCAAACTGTGTAGCTTGTTTTGACTCTGGCCCCAGACACTTGAAAGTATCATCTCAAAAAAGGTGTAGCTTCTTGTGACACTGACCAGAGCTATTTCATCTCCTTTTTGCCAAGGAGATTGCAGCACCTTTTACAGAAGATGAAGACTACAATATATTTTATACATGATGAAGGAAAAATCACAGTGGGTAAACAAAGACACAGACATATTCTCATCCTGAAAAAGCATGGAATATTAACACAGAGGTGACCACAGATGAACCTATGAATGACAGATATTACTTGACTAAATAGTAATTAGTTTCTTACCTTCTGGAGTCCTTAAAATGCATCATTCTTGTTGGCTGATAATAATAAAGAGAGTGAATGATCGTATGTGTGCTCTTACACTGACATCGTTAGTGTGGAGAGGTCAAGAGAGGTCACATGACCACGTGCTTTATAATAAAGGAGGAAGCAGGGGTTGTTCCCCTCTTCCTTTTTTAACCAGATTGATTGCCTTCATGTGTGTTTATTTTCCTCTATAAATGTATGTCTAACCCAACTTTCTTACCCTTAAGATGGTACCGCTAACAGATTATGGGCCCAGGAGGGAAGTAGGAAGCCGATGGCACAAACTATGTTTCGATGGAGATGAGAAAAATTACGAGTTGTGGGAGATGAAGTTTCTGGGGCACCTACGTTTGCTAGGGCTGAAAGACGCCATTTTGCGAAATGTGCAGCAAGACGCAGAAGACGACGAGAACGAGGAAGAAGGCGACGACTATGCTGAGAAAAATGAGGAGGCATATGCAGAACTAATACAGTTCTTAGATGACAAAAGTTTGTCCCTCGTCATGATAGAGGGTGCAGACGATGGTAGAGAAGTGCTTCAGATCCTGAGAGACCATTATGCCGTGAAAGGGAAGCCAAGGGTAATTAGCCTACACACCGAATTAACAAGCCTCCAGAAGGCCAACAGTGAAAGTGTCACGGACTATATTATTAGGGCTGAGACGGCCATTACTGCACTTAGAAATGCTGGGGAGAAGCTCAGTGATGGATTACTAATTGCAATGATCCTAAAAGGGTTGCCTGAAACTTTTAAACCATTTCCAGTACACATCACACAAGATGATTATAAGTTGGGCTTTGGTGAGTTCAAAACAAAGTTGAGAAGCTATGAATATACCGAGAAATTTAATGCCAACATAAGTAATGATAATGTGATGAAAGTAAGTGGCCTTGGGGAAAGAGTAAAAGCAGAGATTATATGCTATGTTTGTGGCCAAAAGGGACATAAGGCACGAGAATGCCGGAGAGAATATAAAGGCCAGAGACAGTGGTGTAGTTTGTGTAAAAACTCTAGCCATAGGGACAGTAACTGTAGACGAAAGAAGAAAGATAACGTGAAACAAGCAACTGATGTGGATGATCTTGTCTTCAGAATAAATGAGCATCAAATTCATGAGTTAAAACAGAAGGGATTAATGGTGGACACTGGCTCCACGTCACACATAATTAAAGACCTGAAAAAGTTTAGATGTTTTAATGCAACTTTCCAACCCGAGGAACACATTGTGGAATTAGCTGACGGAACGAGAACCTGTGGGGGCCACACAAAAGAGAGGTAATGCAGGGGTATGGCAGCTAGGCGCAGAGGGGCGCAAAGTAAAGGTGATGATGACTCGGACGCTGTATATCCCGACGTATCCACAAAGCATATTTTCTGTTAAGGCAGCAACGTCCAAGGGGGCCTTGATCAACTTTAAATAAGGCCAGGACCAACTCATCTATAAAAACGGCACCAGGTTTGACATAATTGAGTGTGACAGACTCTATTATTTAGACACATATGATGAAGAAAATGATAGTGAGATACATTATGATGCATCTCAGAGCTGTTATGACATTCAAGCATGGCATAAAATGCTTGGTTACTTTAATTTCAAAGATGTGTCAAAATTAGAAAAAGTGGTAAAAGGAATGAAAATTAAAGGTAAAGTTGAGAGACCTAACCTAGATTGTGAAACCTGTAAGCAAGGGAAATTTGTACAGAGCAGAAACAGAGAAAGTACAGTTTTGTACCTACCATAAATGTAGATGTTCGAGTGTTCACCCTGCTGCAGTCATCACACTTGGGTTATCCTGTCGTCAGGCCGTCCCGCAGTCGGCCGGAATTCCAAAGTCTTGGTCCGGCATTGGCTGCTGTCGCCTCTTCCCTGACGTCAGTGTGCCAGGGGTATATATAATGCAACCGACGCCATTTTCTTCAGTTTTTCTTGCCCCAGATGTCAGGTGCCCCCAAAAAGGTGGTCAGAATTAGTACCAAATGGAGTGAACACTGCACAAACACAAAATCCCTTCAGCTATAAGCAAATACATCAGTAAGGCATAGAAGAGATTTTGCCAGTAGATCAGAGGAGATGGAGGGAGGGTAACCTGGACTGCAGCAGTGTGAACACTCGAACATCTACATTTATGGTAGGTACAAAACTGTACTATGTTCATCATGTTACCCTGTTGCAGTCATCACACTTGGGTGAATCCCAAAGCTAAGGTAGGGGGGAGGTATCATAGAGGGTTAGTTGAGGCAATAAGGCCCTGCAGAATTGCAGTGGCGAAGCCCGCCCTGGACTTAGAGTAAAGAGGTAAGTGATATTGTTTGGTAAAGGTGTGTACTGAACTCCAAGTTGCAGCTTCTAAAATTTCCTTGGTTGGAACCCCTCTGAGAAAGGCTGTAGAGGTAGCTGTTGCCCTGGTAGAGTGGGATCTAATGGTAGCAGGAACTGGTTTCCCATGATGGATATAGCAAAAACGTATGCAATGACCTATCCATTTAGAAATGGTTTGCTTAGATACAGCCTTCCCTTGAGAAGCTGTAGCATAGGATACAAAGAGCTGGTCAGTTTTTCTGAAAGCCTTAGTTTTGTCCAAGTAGTAACGAAGCTGCCTGTGAATGTCCAAGGAATGCAGGAGTCTCTCACCTTTGTTCTGTGGATTGGGGAAGAAGGTGGATAAGTGGATGGTTTGATTTAAAGCTACACTGGAAACCACCTAAGGCATAAAGGAAGGATTAGTTCATAGAGAAACTCTGTCTTGATGAAAAATGAGGAAAGGTTCCACTGCCATTAGTGCCTGTAGCTCTGAGACTCTCCTAGCTGAAATTATTGCTAGGAGCAGGGCAGTCTTCCATGATAGGAACTGAAGATCTGCAGAGAAAGCTGGTTCAAAGGGAGGTAGCGTTAGTTTTTCCAGAACAAAGTTGAGGTCCCATGTTGGTGTAGGAGCTCTCCTGGGTGGTCTAATGTTTTTTGCCCCTCTGAGGAACTGCCTTAGAAGAGGATGTGAAAATAAAGGTGGATCCGTGTTGTAGTGAGCTGAAATAGCTGAAGCATGGATTTTAATTGAGGAAAAGGAAAGTCCTTTGTGCAACATCTCAGCTAAATACTGTAGAATGTGAGGCATGTGAGGCTGAATTGTGTCTTGGCCTTTAGCTTGGTTCCAGGCACAAAACCTTTTCCATTTGTCCGAATAAGCCTTCCTGGTGCTTGGCCTCCTGGCTTCCAGAATAACATCCAGAACTGCTTGTGAAAGAGGAGCTGGTTGGATGTTTAGTTGATTTGCCATGCAGCCAGATTTAAAGTTTTGAGCTGGCTGTGAAGAATCTGTTTGTTTTGTTGTGTGAGCAAATGGGGTATTTGAGGCAATATCCATGATGGGCTGTGGACCATATTTTTCAATAGCGTGGCCAGTCTGGGGCTATGAGAATTAGTTGTGGTCTCTCCTTTATGACCTTCAAAAGAACCTTTGTGAGGAGAGGTAATGGAGGGAAGGCATATGCTGTCAGGTTTTTCCAACTGAAAGAGAGAGCGTCCACTTTCCAAGCTTGATGGTGAAATGTCCTTGTACAAAATGTTGTCAGTTGGTAGTTTTGAGGACTGGCAAACAGGTCTATGTTTGGAAGGCCCCATTTTTGAGTTATCATTGCAAATATTTGTTGATCTAGTTTCCACTCGTGGGGATCTTTGATGTTTCTGCTGAGGTCGTCTGCCAATGTGTTCTTCTGTCCTGGCAGGAATTGAGCTTGTAACTGGACTTGGTAGGCCAGAGCTGTGTTCCATAAGATCATTGCTTGCCTGCATAGAGGGTAGGAATGTGTATCCCCTTGTTTGTTTATGTACCACATTACTGTGGTGTTGTCCGTCTTTATTGCAAGTTGTCCTGGATGTAGTAGATCCTTGAAGGCTGTCAGAGCTTTCTGTACAGCTAGCATCTCTTTTTGGTTTATGTGCAGTTTTCTTTGTTCTGCAGTCCATAGGCCTTGAATGCATTGCCCTGCCATGTGTGCCCCCCAGGCGTAGTCTGAAGCATCTGTTGTGATAGTTTTCCTGGCTGGGGGCAAGGTGAAAGGCTGACCCTTGTTGAGGTGGCATGCCTGTGACCACCATAGAAATTCCTATTGTAGGCAGGGAATGAGAGATATCATTGTGTCCAAGCTGTGGCTGTGTTGAGACCATACGCTTTTTAGGTACCACTGTAATTTCCTCATATGCAGCTTTGCAAATGGTATTATTAGAATGCAAGATGCCATGAAGCCAAAAGCCTGCAGAATTTTTCTTGCAGTTAACTGGGTCTTTGTTGCCATTGTCTTGAAATATTGAGTCAGTTGTAGTTGCTTGTCTGGCATAAGATAAGCCTTCTGGGCCGTTGTATTCAAGCTGGTACCCAGGAATGTCATTTTTTGTGAGGGTACTAGTTTTGACTTCTTTTCGTTTACTGTGTACCCCAGGCAGTTTAGTAGATGCTTTACAAAGGTCAGATGATGTAAGAGAATGTCTTTGCTTTCTGCTTGGATGAGGCAGTCGTCCAGGTATGGATATATTTGAATTCCTCTTTGTCTGCAGTATGCAATTACTGGTGCCAGGCATTTTGTGAAAACTCTGGGCGCAGTAGATAAGCCAAAGGGCAGTGCAGAGAATTGGTAATGGGTTGAACATGCAATGAAACGGAGGTATCTTCTGCAACTTTGTCTGATAGGGACATGCAGGTATGCCTCCTTGAGGCCCAGCGTTACTAGCCATGCTTCCTTGCCCAACATGGGAAGTAGCTGCTGTAGTGTTAGCATCTTGAATTTGGGTACTTGTAAGTAAGTGTTTAGAATTGAAAGGTCCAGAATTGGTCTCCAGGCATTGTCCTTTCTGGGCACTAGAAAGAGTCTTGAGTAAAACCCTTGGTCTTACTCTCGAGTAGGTACCAGTTGAATGGCTCTCATCTCCATGAGAGCTGTCATTTGCTTTTGTGCCTCTGCCCATTGATGTTGTGGCAGGTTTGGCATTCCTTTTTTCATTGGCAAGGTGTGAAAGTGGAATCTGTATCCTCGTAAAATTATGTCTAGGACCCATTTGTCCTTTGTGACAATGTGCCAGTTGTCTGCAAAAAGTGCGAGTTTCCCCCCCCAAGGGGGCTGCCAAGAGAGTATTGCTTGGCCAGATGAGGTGCAAGTCATTGAGTTTGCCTTCTGGTGGATTGAGACCTGTCTTCTCCTCCCTTCTGTGTTGTAGTGCCCCATTGGCAAGGTTTATACTGGGCTTGTGGTTGTCCTCTGCCCCTTGGGCGTCTGTATTTACCCCTCTGCGGTCTGTCAGTGGCTGGAAAGGACCAATTTTTTGTTGGCCAGTTTCTGCTGAAGCGAGGGGGTTGTGCTTGTAGGAAATCTTTGACTGTCTGCATAGATTTTGCCTTATCTTCCATTTTCTTTAACACTTCTTCTGCTTTAACTCCAAAAAGAACATCCTGCTGTAAGGGAGCATCTAGTAGTTTTGCTTTAACATGATCAGGCAGAGTTTGTTCCTTTAACCAAGCATGCCTATGTATAACAGAACCAGTGACAGCTGCTCTGCAGGAGGCCTCCAAAGAATCAAACCCACATTGTAAGGTATGTTTGCCCACCTGCTCAGTGACCTGCAACAGATCCTGTACTTCTTTCAATTTAGATTGTTGAGGGAGAGTGGTTATTCTTTGCTTTAACTGAGAGATTAGAAATTGCTGATACTTAAGCATATGAAATTGACAATTCAGTGCCCTCATAGCTAGAGTGGCTGAGGTGTAAACCTTTTTCCCCCACCTGTCTAGTGCTCTGGAATCCCTCTCAGAAGGTACTGGGTTTTTAGCCATAGAAGCCTTAGCCCCCTTGGGACCCTGGGAGATAGTCTCTGGGTCAGCTACTGGGCTTTTGTAAAGCAATTTGTGGGAATCAGGCACTCTGTAGTATCTGTCAGGCTTAGCCGGAGCAGGAGGTAGAGAGTCTGGGTTGAAACTGGATTCTAAATAGACATCATCCACAATGTCCAGAACTGGTGGGATGGCAAGTGGTCTGTGTTGGGGGAGTAAAAGAAACTCTCTGAGCCTTTTCTTTGAATCAGAGTAGTCCTGACCTTCCCAGTGAAAATGTTCCCTCATAGTGTGTAAAGTTTCCCCAAAGGAGTAGTCTTCAGGAGGAGAAGCTGAGGGAATAGAGTCCTCAGCATCAGAATCTTCATAAGGAGAGAAGGAATAGTCTTGGTCCTCAGAGGAGTCTGAAGAAATGGACATTTGCTCAGAGGAAGCATAATCTTCCTCTTGTCTAGGCCTTTTGTCAGGAGGGGGCTGTGAACCCCTGATTAAAGAAATCAAATCTTCAGCCATTTTAAGCATCTGTTTCTTAGGCATAGGGCCTTGAACAGGAGACTGAAGTGCAGTCCTTTTAGATTTAGAAGGAGTCTTTGACTTAGAAAACGTTTTAATGGTAAGAGTCGTCGGTCTGAAAATGCCTTCAGAAAGCAATGGCGTTTCTGAAGCACCAACGTCTTTTGAAGCAAAGCCGTCGGAAGGGCCTGAAGTAAAAGGCTGCGTCGGCCTGGTACATTCCGTCAAAATTTCCGCAGCGGTCTCGGGTTCCAGATCTGGGGTAGTCAGGGGCTGCGTCGGAGCCTCACTGAGGACCGGAGAACCGGAGACCAGATCAGCCGAGGCCTCGGAATCTGGCTTAGGCCTGGGCTGTCTGTCCTTATCCCTGCGTTTCATGTGCACGCCGGTAGTCGGTTAAATTACCTACCGAAGTAGTGTCGTGCGAAATCAAAGAGTCTTTTAATAGTACGCTTATTAAGCCTAGCACAAAACCGACAAGAAGTGACGTCGTGGTCTGGGCCTAGGCAAGGTATGCAAAAAGAATGAAAATCCTTATGAGGTATTTGCTTCCCACAAGAAATACAATTGTTAACTTTTTCTGACATTGGTCAGAGGCAAGAAAAGTTTCCCCAACGGGGTACTTAGCTTTATAGAAGACTTCGGTCTGAAATTTGAATTCGAAAATCTCAAGAGTCGGCCGACCGACACTTGCGAACTGCTTCTGCTTCGGGCACCGCGTGGCAAGAAAGACTGAAGAAAATGGCGTCGGTTGCATTATATATACCCCTGGCGCACTGATGTCAGGGAAGAGGCGACAGCAACCGACGCCGGAGCAAGACTTTGGAATTCCGTCCGATTGCGGGACTGCCTGACGACAGGATAACCCAAGTGTGATGACTGCAGCAGGGTAACATGATGAACATCCAGATGCAAGAGCAAAAGTTGTGTTTGAACTAGTCCATATTGATTTGGCAGGCCCAATTGAGCCAGTAGCAAAAGACGGCTTTAAGTACACTTTAGCATTTACTGATGATTACTCGGGTTTAACATTTGTCTACTTTCTAAAAGCCAAGAGTGATACAGTCAAGGCGACTGAAAAGTTTATTGCAGATTCAGCTCCTTATGGGAAGGTAAAGTGTATCAGATAATGGCACCGAGTTCATGTCGAGAGACTTTCAGTCACTATTGAGTAAAAATGTTATAAGACATAAAACATTCACACCTTACTCACCCCATCATAATGGGACGGCAGAGAAAATTGTAGAACACTGTTTGAAATGGCATGGTGTATGTTGATGGAGAGTGACTTACCTAAAGAGTTGTGGACATATGCAGTAATGACTGTTGCTTTTATTCGCAACAGATGTTATAACAGGCGTCTGGGACAGATCCCGTTCTTTATGCTAACAGGAAAGAAACCTGATCTTTCAAGGATGAGAGTATTTGGATCAGTGTGTTATGCATACAGACAAGATAAAAAGAAGTTACACCCAAGATGTGATAAGGGGATCTTTATCGGATAGGATAAAAACAGCCCATCATATCTGGTCTATTATCCTGACACAGGAAGAGTCCTTAAACACATGTTAGTCAAGTTCTTTACTAAGAATGTAGCTGAATGGCAGAGTCAGACAGACCCGGAAGTGATAGATGAAGATCCTAATACCAGAAGAAGTGTGCATGTTAAGTCAGAATCAAAAGCTGACAGTCAAGACACAAAGGCAAGAAGAGGAAAGGCAGGATACATACTATTCTAAAATAGAGAGAAAACCACCTGCATACTTGAAAGACTATGAGTGTAAAGTTGAAAATGACGATTATGTGACAGTTAATGTTGACTTTTGCTACCGACTAATATGCAACACACCGCAGAGCTTTAAGGAAGCCATGTCTTCGTCTAACTCGGAAATGTGGGTCAAAGCCATGAAGGAGGAACTTAAGTCTTTAAAGGACAACAACACATTTACACTCACCATACTGCCGGAAGATAAAAATGCAGTGGGCGGTAGGTGGATTTTCACAGTAAAAGACAATGCAGATAATACAGAGACTTACAAAGCTAGATATGTAGCTAAAGGCTACAGTCAACTCGCTGGTATAGATTATAATGAAACATTTGCACCAACTGCGAGTACGACAACGGTACGAAGCCTAATGCAGATGGCAGCTCAGTACGATTTAGAATTGCACCAGATGGATGTACAAACGACTTACTCACATGCTCCTATAGACTGTGAGGTGTATATGGAGCAACCTGAAGGTTTCAAAAAGAAATCAAATAATGATGAAAAATTGGTTTGTAAACTGAATAAGTCATTATATGGACTGAAACAATCAGGGCGTAACTGGAACAAAATGTTGCAGGATTATCTTTGTGAAAATAGTTTTATCCAAAACCCCGCAGACCATTGTGTATACGCTAGACAAGCTGAAAATGAGAAAAAAGTTCTAATTATATGGGTTGACGATCTCATTACAGCAGCTAGTGACAATGAATCACTAAACAAATGCTCAAGGCTAAATTTAAAATGAAAGATCTGGGAAAGCTACAACATTTTCTAGGCATTGATTTTACCCAGAACAGAGGTGAAGTAAAGATGAACTAAAAGAGGTACATTACAAAAATTCTTGAGAAATTTGGTATGTCTAATTGTAAAGTAAGAAGTATCCCTTCCGAACAAAAACCAAACTGATGGTGACAGTGAATTTACAGATCCAAGAAAAAATTGCGAGCTTGTGTGTAGTTTGATAAATGTTATGACAAGCACGAGACCTGATCTTAGCTGGATTGTAAGCAAACTTTCACAATATTTGTCACAACTGAGTGAATCTCATTTAACACTAGCCAAACATGTGTTAAGATATTTGAAAGGTACATTGGACAGAGAGCTGTGTTACAAGAAAAGTGAAGGGAAACTTCAGCTTATAGCATACAGTGATGCAGATTGGGCAACAGATTAAAACGATAGACATAGTACAACAGGTTATTGCTTTAGTGTCAATAGAGATGGGCCTATTATTTCGTGGAAATCAAAGAAGCAATAAACAGTAGCTTTATCTACATGTGAGGCAGACTACATGGCATTTGCAGCAACAACACAGGAGAGTTTGTACCTTGTGCAGCTGTTGAGTGTAATGGATAAAGAGTGCAAGTATGTGCCAGTAACAATATTTGAGGACAATCAAGGAGCAATCGCTTTGTCAAAGAATCCAGTAAGCCGACAGAGGTGTAAACATGTTGACATTAAGTATAATTTTGTCAGGTCAGCACTTAATGATGACAAAATAAGCAGTGAATATCTCCCGACAACGGACATGGTTGCAGATGTCTTTACTAAACCTGCTACGAAATCGAAGATTGAAAAGTTCATGTATTACATATTTGGAATGTGAAGGAAAAATTATCCAAAAATATGTTCTTAAAATGTATTTTGTGTACAGCGTAAGAGCAAGTGGGGGTGTTGGTTGATAATAATAAAGAGAGTGAATGATCATATGTGTGCTCTTACACCGACGTCGTTAGTGTGGAGAGGTCAAGAGAGGTCACACGACCATGTGCTTTACTATAAAGGAGGAAGCGAGGGTTGTTCCCCTCTTCCGTTTTTAACCAGATTGATTGCCTTCACGTGTGTTTATTTTCCTCTGTAAATGTATGTCTAACTCGACTTTCTTACCCTTAAGTTAATACCGCCAACAATTCTATTGTTTCTCCTGATAAGATCTTCTTTGTTTCCTAATGTGTGACCAAAAAGTGTACCTCATGTATCAGCATAGTTACAGCCATGGAAATTCTGTGGTGTACAAGTTGATTTTTATAGGGCAACACCTCACCTCAAACGTGTTACTCATTATAGGGGATTCTTTCATCAAGATGGCATTTTGGAACAGGTTATTACGGCTTCAAGTTGACGACAAGCTTCATCCTGAAGTCTTGATCTTATTCCCTCAAACTCTGTTTGCCTACTGCATAAATCTTTAACTAGCAATGTTACATACAGTTCTAAACATCAAACATGCTTTATATGGGGAAACATTAAGCATAAATAAAAATAGAGAAAAAAAAGTAGGACAACTTTCTTCCTAAAGTGGTACAGGTTCATTATGCTATTAGCCTTCCAAATGCAGAATTGTAGTATGAGAATTTTATTATATGCACTGTAGGCTTGCTTATGCTAATGAACAAAGGACAAATGCATGTGAGGGATTAATGTGGAGAGGGCAAAACTAGCAACTTGGTGCACAAATCAGAAATTTCTGACTTCACTCCTGTGAACAGCATGTCCCCCCTTCAAATAAAAATAGAAAACTGAATGAGAAAAGGAATCATAGATTAATGTTAAACTAGTACTGGCACAGAAAGAAAGCTGGGATGGACACCAAGATGTAGTTTGATTTAATGGTGTTCATAAAGCAAAACTCTCTTACCTGTGGAAGGAGGACTTGAAATGAGCTTCCAGCCAGAACATTCTCCACAGAAGTTCACCTAGTATTATCACAGCAGTGAGGATTTATATTAACTGTTCAGTGTTATTTAAATAGTAGACACTGTGACTTTTGTAATATTAAGATGCACATGTCTGCATCTCCAGCTTAATAAACTAATTTAGTTATTTAGCAGTCAGTTAACATGAACGGTCCTGCTGGACAAAGTCTATTTACAGTTTACGCCAGTGTAACTCTCATTCAGCATTTGAAGAAATCCTGAACTTGGAGATGGGTAGAACAACATGGGACCAGAATGTTCACATAACATAAAGCTGTACTGGTTAAAGAAAACTGTTAAAAAATACTTGGCTATAGCCATGACATATTTTGCTACATGAGATAGATCTGTACGACCATTTGGGGCTAACTGCTGAAATTCTAGGGACTGTAATTGCAATCAGCTGAAGACTGGACTTACAAGTGTGAATTGGGACAATACAAACTATGCCTGAAACTTCAGTACCTTGTCAGAGACAATGCAGTAGAGGTCTGCCCCCCCCCCCCCCCCAATAGGTTCGTATGACGACACTAAGCTATTGGTCCAGAGGCCCTTATACACCTAGCCAAGAATTTCACCAATGTTCCCACAAAGTCAGCACCTGTTTTCCCTGTCCAGCAGGGACACAGGTGACCTGTTTTCACTGTCCATCAGGGACACAGGTGGGATCCCAGGGGTATATTTTCTGTTTCCCATCCATTTGTTCAGGTTCCACTAGTGAGGTACTCTGCTTGACATGGAGAGGAATTCTATTCCACAGATGGGGGTGTCATTGAGACACAAATCTATCCTGCCAACAAGTGTCACGCTGGGGGTGCACGACAAAACTTACAAAAATGCTTTGCTGGCATAATACTGAGTTGCAAAATTCCCTGTTTTTTTTTTTTTTTTAATTGAATCATGGTTTATTTTTCTTACTTGCAGGCCTCATAACTCAGATATGTGACAGGGAGCTCCTTTAAGCAATGTTTAATACTATCCAGAAGGTAAATTGGTGATGGAACACTCCAGTACCAAAACAGTCAAAAACTTAATTAACTTACTACCTGATCCAAAAAAATAATACGGTGAACAAACAAGGTGCAACTACTTACAAATATAATGTATGTAGTATAGCATGCTAATGATTCCATGTACATGTAGCGCACCCGCAGGTGTAGCTGAAGTAGATATGGGTTCCTTCCCACCTGACTCTGGTAACACCCCTTCTTTAGGCCCAACACCCCAAGGTGGCAAGTGATAACAGAATTTATTCTGACACTTTAGTTTTAAATGGCAATAGCGCAACAACAAACAAATTATTTCAACAGTGCACCAGTTAGCAGTAAGGCAGAGTGAGATATGCATGTAATGAAACCATACATTTATCCCCTTCCCCAGAACTCAACAGAAAAGATCTTGACATTCAAACATACACACAAAGGCAATATCAATGAGCAGTAAAGCTTTTATAATGCAGCAATACAAACACGGAAAAAAATGCAATGTCACTGAACAATAAAGATTTATAATGCAACAATACAGATATGAGAAAATGCAACGTCATTTAGCAATAAAGAGTCTTTAAGGTAACAGTACTAACATGAGCAAAATGCAATGTCACTGAACAATAAAGATTTATAATGGAACAATACAAATATGAGAAAATGAAATGTCATTTAGCAATAAAGTGTCTTTAAGGCAACAGTACTAACACTCTTTATCCCCTAGATCAATCTAAACAGACCAACTATGAGACACTCTATTGTACCCTGTTCACTGGCCAGTGACTAATTACAGTCCTACTGCTGGCATGATGGGGCCCAAGTTGGAGCTCATATGGATCACAGCTATTTGTAATCCAGAAAGCATTTAGGGGGGAATCCACAATCTTATAAAAGTATAAAAAAATGATGGCCAAAAACTTCTCACCACTCCTTCGAGAATATCTCAGTGACCAGGCACCGCAGCTCCTCTGATGAGAAAAATGGAAAATCACCTGCCAGAACTCTAGTAGTCATCTATGGCATCTCTGCACTAGGCCCAAGGGAACTCTTTTCTTGCTGAATCATATGCAGGCGTGAAAAGTACAGTTTTGTACCTACCATAAATGTAGATGTTCGAGTGTATACACTGCTGCAGTCATTACACTTGGGTTATCCTGCCATCAGGCGGTTCCCCAGTCGACCTGAGTTCCAAAGTCCTGGTCCGGCATCGGTTGCTGTCGCCTCCTCCCTGACGTCAGTGCGACAGGGGTATATAAGATGCAGCAGACGCCATTTTATTCAGTTTTTCTTGCCCCAGATGTCAGGTGCCTCTAAATAGGTAGGCAATTCAAATTGCTAATAAAACATACATAAGAAAAGCAAACAACATCTTACAGCTACCAGCAAATACTCCTCATAGGTAATAAAGGGTAGAAGACATAGGCACGTATCAACAAGTAAGAGGGGAAGGAGGGAGGGTAACCTGGACTGCAGCAGTGTATACATGCGAACATCTACATTTATGGTAGGTACAAAACTGTACTATGTTCATCGTGTTACACTGCTGCAGTCATTACACGTGGGTGGAATCCCAAAGCTGAGGTAGGGTGGCTGGTTCTATAAGGCATTAGGGGTGGCTATAAGGCCCTGCAGCACTGCAGTGGCGAAGCCAGCTCTGGATTTAGAGTATAGAGGCAGATGGTAATGCTTGGTGAAGGTATGTACAGAACTCCAAGCTGCTGCTTCCAAAATATCCTTGGTAGGTACTCCTCTGAGGTAGGCAGGTGAAGTGGCTGTTGCCCTGGTGGAGCGAGATCTAATGCTGCTAGGTACAGGTTTTCCATGGTGTGTATAGCAGAAATGTATACAATGTCCTATCCATTTTGAAATAGTCTGTTTTGAAATGGCTTTTCCCTGTGCTCCTGCAGCATATGCTACCAATAATTGCTCAGATTTTCTGAAAGCTTTGGTTTTGTCCAAGCAGAAGCGTAACTGCCTGTGAATGTCCTAAGAATGCAGTAGTTTCTCCCCTTTATTCTGTAGTTTTGGATAAAAAGTTGGCAAGTGAATAGTTTGGTTTAGAGCCACACTGGATACCACCTTTGGCATAAACGTAGGGTTAGTTCTTAAAGGTACCGTCCTGGTGGAAAATGAGGAAAGGTTCCACTGCCATTAGTGCATGTAATTCTGAAACTCTTCGTGCTGATGTTATTGCCAGGAGCAGAGCAGTTTTCCAAGAGATATATTTTAATTCTGCTGTATTAGCTGGCTCAAAAGGAGGTAAAGTTAATTTTTCCAAAACAAATTTGAGGTCCCAAGTTGGAGTAGGTGCTCTACAGAGTGGTCTTAAGTTTTTAGCCCCTCTGAGGTACTGTTTTAACAGAGGATTAGAGAAAATTGGTGGATCCGTGTTGTAATGAGCAGAGATGGCAGAGGCATGGATCTTGATGGATGAGAAGGAGAGGCCTTTGTCCAGCATCTCAGTTAAGTATTGTAGTATCTGAGGAATGTTTGGGACAAGAGGGTCAAGGCTGTGAGTTTGGTTCCAGGCACAGAATCTCTTCCATTTATCTGAATAGGCTTTCCTGGTACTAGGCCTTCTGGCCTCCAGAATGACATCCATAACAGCTTTGGAGAGAGGTATTGTTTGCTTGACTAAGGAATATTCCATGCAGCTAGGTTTAAGGTCTTTAGCTGGCTGTGTAGTATTTGATTGTTGTGCTGAGACAGCAGATGTGGGATATGAGGCAAAATCCAGGGTGGTTCTTGTGCTAAGCTCTTTAAGATTGGGTACTAGTGCTTTCGTGGCCAGTCTGGTGCAATCAGGATCATCTTTGGCTCTTCTTGCCTGGCTTTTATGAGTACCTTTGGCAGGAGAGGTAGTGGTGGGAAAGCGTATACTTGTAGGTTCTCCCAGCTGAATGAGAGGGCATCCACTTTCCATGCTTGTGGATGGTAACTCCTTGTGCAGAATTTTTGTAGCTGGCAGTTCATTGGGGATGCAAACAGATCTATGTCCAGGCTCCACCATTTCTGTGTTATCATTCTGAATATTTGTGGATTCAATTCCCATTCATGGGGATCCATGATGTTTCTGCTTAAGTCATCTGCCAGTGTGTTTTTCTCTCCTGGCAGGAATTGTGCTTGCAGATAAACTTGATAGTTTATAGCTGTGTTCCACAAGGTCATGGCTTGTCTGCAGATGGGGTAGGAGTGAGTGCCCCCTTGCTTGTTTATGTACCACATAACTGTGGTGTTGTCTGTCTTTAGTAGTAGTTGTTCTGGATGCAGTAGGTCCTTGAAAGCTACAAGGGCATTTTGTACAGCTAGCATCTCTTTTTGATTGATGTGAAGATGCCTTTGTTCTGCGGGCCACTTGCCCTGAATACATTTGCCTGCCATGTGTGCTCCCCAGGCGTAATCCGATGCATCTGTTGTCAGTGTTTGCCTGGCTGTCGGTTGTGTGAAAGGCTGCCCCTTGTTGAGGTGACAAGCTTGAGCCCACCACTGAAACTCCTGTTGAAGGCAAGGAATTAGTGGTATAACTGTTTCCAAACTTTGACAGTGAGACCATACATTATTTAGGTACCACTGTAGTTTCCTCATATGCAGTCTGGCATATGGAATTAGTAGTATGCAAGCTGCCATGTAACCCAAGGCCTGCAGAATTTTTTTTGCAGGGAGTTGGGTCTTTGTTGCCATCAATTGAAAGTATTGAGTCAGTTGTCCTTGCTTGTCTGGCATGAGATAAGCCATCTGGGCAGTTGTGTTCAAGCTGGCACCCAGGAATATAATCTCTTGTGAGGGCACTAGTTTTGATTTCTTTTCGTTTACTGTGTACCCCAGGCAACTTAATAACTTTTTTACAAACGCCAGATGCTTTAGAAGAATGTCCTTGCTCTCTGCTTGAATCAGGCAGTCGTCCAGGTATGGATAAATTTGAATTCCTTTCTGTCTGTAAAATGCAATTACTGGTGCCAGACACTTTGTGAAGATCCTGGGCGCAGTAGATAAGCCAAAGGGCAGTGCAGACAATTGGTAGTGCATTGCACCAGCTATGAATCTGAGGTATCTTCTGCAGTTTTGTCTGATAGGGACATGCAGGTATTCCTCCTTGAGGTCCAAGGTCACGAGCCAAGCTTTCTTGCCCAGCATGGGAAGAAGCTGCTGTAGTGTCAACATTTTGAATTTCAGAACATCCAGGTAAGTGTTTAGAGAAGAAAGATCCAGAATGGGCCTCCAGGCTTTGTTGTTTCTGGGAACCAGAAAGAGTCTTGAGTAAAATCCTTGTCCTTGCTCCTGTGATGGTACCTTTTGAATAGCTCTCATATCTTTGAGTGCTGTAATTTGTTTTTGAGCCTCTGCCCATTGATTTGGTGGCAGATTTGGCATTCCCTTTAACCTTGGCAGAGTGTGAAAGTGGAACCTGTAACCTTGAGATACAATGTTGAGAACCCATTTGTCTTTGGTGATCATATGCCAATTGTGATAGAAAAGTGCCAGTTTTCCTCCCAAGGGGGCTGCCAAGAGAGATTTGTTTGGCAGCTGTAGTGGGAAGTCATTGGGGCTGCTTTTTATATGGTTGGGGCCTGTCTTCCCCTTCTTTCTCGCCTGATACAACCCATTGTCGAGGCCTGTAAGGACCTTGTGGTTGACCTCTACCTCTTGGACGTCTGTATCTTCCCCTTTGAGGTCTGTCTGTAATTGGAAAGGACCAATTCTTAGTTGGCCAATTTCTGCTAAATCTAGGAGGCTGAACCTGTAAGAAATCCTTCACCGTTTGCATAGATTTTGCCTTATCCTCCATTTTCTTTAATACCTCTTCTGCCTTAACTCCAAATAACACATCCTGCTGCAAAGGTGCATCCAGTAATTTTGCTTTAACATGATCTGGTAACGTATGTTCTTTTAACCAAGCATATCTTCTAATGACAGAGCCTGTAACTGCTGCTCTGCAGGAGGCCTCTAAAGAATCGAAACCACATTGCAATGTATACTTTCCCACTTGCTCAGCTGCATGCAATAAATCCTGCATTTCTTTAAAATTAGGAGGATCTGAATCTGGAAGCATTTTTTGTTTCAACTGAGACAGTAAAAATTGCTGATATTTTAGCATGTGAAACTGGCAATTTAAGGCTCTCATTGCTAAAGTTGCAGACGTATATACTTTCTTTCCCCATCTGTCTAATGCTCTGGAATCTCTGTCAGAGGGAACTGGATTCTTGGCTGATGAGGCCTTGATCCCTTTTGGTCCCTGAGAAATAGTTTCAGGGTCAGCTACAGGGCTTTTATACAGAAATTTGTGTGAGTCAGGGACTCTGTAGTATCTGTCAGGTTTAACAGGGGCTGGAGGTAAGGAATCAGGATTTAAGCTGGATTCAGTATACACATGATCCACAATATCTAACACTGGCGGAATAGCAAGGGGTCTGTTTTGAGGTAATAAAAGGAAGTCTCTGAGCCTTTTCTTGGATTCTGAGTAATCCTGGCAATCCCAATGGAAATGCTCCCTCATGGTATGTAAGGTTTCCCCAAAGCAGTAGTCCTCAGGCGGTGAGGCTGATGGAATTGATTCCTCAGCATCAGAATCCTCATAAGGGGGTAAAGAATATCCTAGGTCTGAGGATGAATCTGAAGAGATGGACACCTGGTCGGATGAATCATAGTCTGCATCCTGTCTAGGCCTTTTATCAGGAGGGGGATGGGAACCCCTGATCAGAGTGATTAGGTCTTCGGCCATTTTGAGCATTTGTTTCTTAGGCATGGAGGCCTGTCCTGGTAAATGCTGTATTTGTTTCTTTGATTTTAAAGGAGGCTTAGACTTAGCAGAGGGTTTAATGCTTAACTGAGTAGGTCTGAAGACACCCTCTGAAGCTGCGGGTAGCTCAGCTACTCCGGATCCCTCTGAAGGGTTAGTTTCGGTAGGCTGAATAACTTGTGCATCCGAAGGCCCAGCCATCTCCACGTGGGAGTCAGAGGCGGCCTGTGGTTCTACAGAAGCGGTTGTCAGGGGCTGCGAAGGCACCTCGCTGAAAACTGGAGAACCGGCGACTGGCCTAGAAGAGGCTTCGTCGTCAGTTTTGGGCCTCGGATGCCTATCCTTGTCTTTGCGCTTTTTATGTATTCCAGTCGTCGGAAGTTCCGATGGCATGGTATAATTGAATTTTCTACCAAAATAATGTGGGGCAAAATCAAACCGACGTTTAATAGTGCGCTTGTTAAACCTAGCACAAAACCGACAACCAGTGACGTCGTGGTCTGGGCCTAGGCATGGGATACAATAAGAATGGGGTATTTACTTCCCACAAGAAATACAGTTATTAACTTTTGCTGACATCAGTCTGAGGCAAGAAAAAGTTTCCCCAATGGGGTACTTAGCTTTGTAGAAGACTTCGGTTCTGGATTCGGAATGAAAATCTCAGGAGATGGCTGACCGGCACTTGCGAACTTCTTTTGCTTCGGGCACCACGGGGCAAGAAAGACTGAAGAAAATGGTGTCGGCTGCATCTTATATACCCCTGTCACACTGACGTCAGGGAGGAGGCGACAGCAACCGACGCCGGACCAGGACTTTGGAACTCAGGCCAATTGGGGAACCGCCTGACGGCAGGATAACCCAAGTGTAATGACTGCAGCAGTGTAACACGATGAACATCAACTGGTTTCAGAACTTGTCTCCTGAATCCACAAAATACCATCATCCAGGATTTTAGCAAGAGACAGACACAAACTGTTACCTCACTTTTCTGTCCCAAAACACTAGAAGAAAAAAAAATCCAGTCATGCTGCAAGGCCCTTTTCCCTTCAGCTAGTCTTTCAGTCTTCCCTCCTTCAGCTAGTGTTTCAGTCTCCCCTCTTTCACTTTCAAAATTGTCTTTTATATTCCTGAAAAGGCGCTCCACCTTGTGGTATAATGGAAAACTGCAGTCTATTACTTCTAGAATGAAATCCAGTGGGAGCTACACTCTCCCACACTTGAAAATCTTGGGTCCCCCCAAGTCAAAGGTAGATTAGGAGCAAAATATTTGCAAGCACTAATGCACCATCAGCTGAAAAATATTTTTACATACCTCCCACCAAGGCGATCAACATTATACTTAACTTGGACTGAGGTGTCACCAATGGAGCAGGAGGCATAGGAGTCGTGGGCGCAGACTCTCCGATGAGCTGTGGTCACAGGTTCCTGTGTACTATGTCCCAAACTGTCACATGTAAGTCTCTGAGGGGGCCGAATCAGTCTCTGCAGTTTTGGTTTGGGAGAGACAAAGTACAGTTGTGTACACTTACCATAAATGTAGATGTTCGAGTGTATTCACTGTTGCAGTCATTACATTTGGGTAATCTACTGGCAGGTTGCCCTCAGTTGGCCTGAATTCCAAAGTCTTGGGTCCTGCGTCAGTTGCTGTCCTCTCTTCCATGACGTCAGGTCGTCAGGGGTATAAAACATGCAGCCGACGCCATTTTCTTTCGTTTTTCTTGCCCCCGATGTCAGGTACCCCCAAAAAGGTAGAAATATTTTACATATATATATCTATCTATATATATATATATATATATATATATATATATAAATACATGCATCAATATAAACTTTACCTTCATGTACAAGCAAATACACCACATAGGTTGTAGAAGATAGTGAAGGAAAGATAAACTTCAGAATAACAGGGGGATGGCGGGAGGGTAACCTGGACTGCAACAGTGAATACACTCGAACATCTACATTTATGGTAAGTGTACACAACTGTACTATGTTCTTCGTGTTTCACTGTTGCAGTCATTACATTTGGGTAGAATCCCAAAGCTATGGTTGGGAGGCTGGAGCTAAACAGCATTAGGTGAGGCTATAAGGCCCTGCAGCACTACAGTGGCAAAGCCTGCCCTGGACTTAGAGTAGAGATGCAAGTGGTAATGCTTTGTAAAGGTGTGAATAGAACTCCACGTAGCAGCCTCTAGAATGTCTTTGGTTGGTACTCCTCTGAGAAAGGCTGCTGAAGTAGCTGCAGCTCTGGTGGAATGAGACCTAATGCCCTTGGGCACAGGTTTACCATGGTGCAAGTCGCTGAAACGGATGCAGTGGCTTATCCACTTTGAAATTGTCTGCTTTGCAAATAGCCTTTCCTTCTGATCCTGCAGCATATGACACTAGTAATTCCTCAGTTTTTCTTAGAGCTTTAGTCCTGCTCAAGTAGAATCTTAGCTGTCTGTGTACGTCCAAGGAATGCAGAATTCTCTCCCATTTGTTCTGTGGATTTGGATAAAAAGTTGGCAGATGAATTGTTTGGTTAAGAGCCACACTGGAAACCACCTTAGGCATAAAACTAGGATTTGTCCTCAGAGACACCCTGTCCAGGTAAAATATGATAAAAGGCTCTACAGCCATGAGGGCTTGTAGCTCTGAAACTCTTCTTGCTGAAGTAATTGCTAGTAACACAGCTGTCTTCCATGATAAGAACTTTACATCAGCAGTAGCAGCTGTTTCAAATGGAGGCAGGGTGAGATTTTCCAACACATAATTGAGGTCCCATGCAGGTAATGGTGATCTTCTAGGAGGCCTTAAATTTTTGGCTCCTCTAAGATACTGCTTTAGTAAAGGATGAGAAAAGATTGGTGGCTCTGTGTTGTAATGAGCCGAAATGGCAGAGGCATGGATTTTGATTGATGAGAAAGATAGGCCTTTGTCAAGCATCTCAGTTAAGTATTGTAATATCTGAGGAATACTTGGTTCTGTTGTGTCAGTTCCTTGTGCTTGATTCCAAGCACAGAATCTCTTCCACTTGTCAGCATAAGACTTTTTAGTGTTAGGCCTTCTGGCTTCCAAAATGACATCCATAACAGCTTTACTGAGAGGTGTTGTTTGTATGATTAATGATTAGCCATGCTGCCATGTTTAGAATCTGTAGTTGATTGTGCAGCATCTGATTGTTTTGCTGGGACAGTAGTTGTGGTCTTTGAGGCAAGGTCCATGCTGGGTATTGAGACAAGTTTCTTAGGATTGGGTACCAGTATTGGCGGGGCCAGTCTGGGGCAATTAATATCATCTTTGGCTTCTCTTGTCTGACTTTTAGGAGGACCTTGGGTAGAAGAGGCAGAGGAGGAAAGGCGTAAACCGATAGTTTTTTCCAACTGAAGGATAGGCTGTCCACTTTCCATGCTTGTCTGTGATAAGTCCTTGTGCAGAATGTTTTCAATTGATAATTTTGAGGAAAGGCAAATAGATCTATGTCTGGGCCATTTCTCTGTTATCATGCTAAAGACTTGTGGATTTAGTTTCCACTCGTGAGGATCCATAAGGTTTCTGCTTAAATCGTCTGCCATAGTGTTCTGTTTTCCTGGCAGGAATTGGGCTTGAAGATGTATTTGGTAGGTCAAAGCTGTGTCCCACAGTGCCATGGCTAATCTGCAAAGGGGGTATGAGTGTGTGCCCCCTTTCTTGTTTATATACCAAATGACTGTGGTGTTGTCCGTCTTTATCAGTAGTTGTCCTGGGTGAAGTAAGCCCTTGAAGGCTGTTAGAGCATTTTGAACAGCTAGCATCTCTTTCTGATTGATATGCAGATGCATTTGTTTTGGTGCCCATATGCCCTGAATGCATCTTCCTGCCATGTGGGCCCCCCAGGCATAATCTGATGCGTCTGTTGTTAAGGTTTGGCTGGCAGGTGGTAGAGTGAAGGGCTGTACCATGTTTTGGTGACAGGCCTTTGCCCACCATAGAAACTCCTGTTGCAGGCAGGGAATGACAGGAATCATTGTTTCCAGACTGTGTGAATGTTGACTCCATAAACGTTTTGGGTACCATGGAAGTTTCCTCATATGCAGTCTTGCATATGGAATTAATAGGATGCAGGATGCCATGAAGCCCAGAGCCTGCAGAATTTGTCTTGCAGAAGACTGGGGTTTTGTTGCCATTAGTATGAAGTAAGTAGTCAGTTGCCTTTATCTGTCTGGCGTAAGGTAAGCCATCTGGGCAGTTGTATTCAAGCTTGCACCCAGGAATGTTATCTTTTGAGAATTGAGAGGGTACCAGTTGTGATTTCTTTTCGTTTATTGTGTACCCTGGGCATGTTAGAGGCCTTTTCACAAACGCCAGGTGTCGAAGAAGAGTGTCCTTGTTCTCTGCTTGAATAAGACAGTCGTCCAAGTAAGGATATATTTGTATACTTCTTTGTCTGCAAAATGCAATTATTGGTGCCAGGCACTTTGTAAAGACCCTGGGCACCGTAGATAACCAAAGGGCAGTGCAGAGAATTGGTAATGCATTAAGCCAGCCTTGAATCTGAGGTATCTTCTGCACAATTGTCTTATTGGGACATGCAGGTATGCCTCTTTTAGGTCTAATGTCGCCAGCCAAGCATTCTTGCCCAGAATGGGCAGAAGCTGCTGCAAAGTCAGCATTTTGAATTTTGGAATGTCCAGGTATGTGTTCAAAACTGATAAATCCAGTACTGGCTGCCAGGCCTTGTCCTTTCTGGGTACCAAGAACAGTCTTGGGTAAACACCTTGTCCTTTTTCCTGTTCCGGTACAGGATGAATGGCCCCCATATCCATGAGGGACGTAACCTGTTTCTGTGCCTCTGCCCATTGATTTGTGGGCAGATCTGGCCAACCGTTTGCCATTGGCAGAGTGTGGAAATGAAATCTGTATCCCTGTGATACTATGTTTAGTACCCACTTGTCCTGGGTTATTAACTGCCAATTTTGAGCAAAAAGTGCTAATTTTCCTCCTAAGGGTGTTGTCAAAAGATAAGTGCTTGGTGTAGGCAGAGGGAAGTCATTGGGACTGTTTTCTGTAGGTTTGCGCTTTATCTCCCCCTGATTTGGAGGTAGATGCGCCCCATTGCTTTGACCTGTATAAATCTTGCGCTTGGTATCTGGAACCCTTTGGGCGTCTGGATTTGCCCCTTTGAGCTCTGTCTGACACAGGAAAGGACCAATTTTTTGTAGGCCAGTGTCTACTGAATCTTGGTGGCTGCACTTGTAAGAAGTCTTTAACAGTTTGCATAGACTTAGCTTTATCTCCATTTTCTTTAAAACCTCTTCTGCCTTAATACCAAAGAGAGAATCATGTTGTAAAGGTGCATCTAGCAATTTAGCTTTAACATGATCAGGCAAATTTTGTTCCTTTAACCAGGCATGCCTCCTAATCACAGATCCAGTAACTGCGGCCCTGCAGGAGGCCTCTAAGGAATCAAAACCACATTGCAAAGTATGCTTTCCAACTTGTTCAGTTGCATGCAATAATTCCTGTAATTCTTTATTTTCTGCACATTCTGAAATCAACATCATTTTCTGTTTCAGCAATCCCATAACATGTTGTTGGTACTTAAGCATATGAAATTGACAGTTTAAGGCCCTGACTGCCAAGTTTGCAGATGTATAAACCTTTTTTCCCCCATCTGTCTAGTGCCCTTGAATCTCTGTCAGAGGAGGTAGGATTGTTTGCTGTTGAGGCCTTAACTCCCTTTGGACCCTGAGAAATAGTTTCAGGATCAGCAGCAGGGTTTCTAAATAAAAATTTATGTGAGTCAGGGACCCTGTAATATCTGTCAGGCTTACTGGGAGCCGGAGGTAAGGAGTCAGGGGTCAAGCTTGACTCCGAAAACACACCATCCACAATGTCTAAAACAGGGGGAATGGCTAAAGGCTTGTGCTGAGGGAGAAGAAGGAAATCCCTGAGCCTCTTTTTTGATTCTGAGAAGTCTTGACTCTTCCAGTGAAAATGCTCCCTCAAAGTATGCAAGGTTTCTCCAAATGAATAATCCTCTTGAGGAGAAGCAGATGGAACAGACTCCTCAGCATCAGAATCCTCATAGGGAGGTATAGATAATTCCTGATCAGAAGAGGAATCAGAAGAAATAGAAACCTGATCTGAAGATTTGTAATCAGTGTCTTGCCTAGGCCTCTTATCTGGAGGGGGATGGGTACCCCTGATCAAGGTAATAAGGTCTTCAGCCATTTTGATCATCTGTTTTTTAGGCATACAGGCCTGTACATGTGGCTCATGCGTCATTTTTTTTAGTTTTAGAAGTTGCCTTTGTCTTTGGTTTTGCAGCTGTCATCAGTTTGATATATAAATGTTGAGGTCTGAATACACCCTCAGAAGCCGGTGCCTGCTCAGTGGCTCCGGACCCATCCGAAGGAGATACATCCGTCGGTCCAATACCTTGACTATCTTGCGGCATGCCGGACTCCACATGGGTGTCAGTAGAGGCCTGCAACTCAAAGATAGCGGGTATCAGGGGCTGCAAAAGTGCCTCACTGAGTACCGGCGAACCAGCGACTGGCTTAGGAGAAGCTTTGTCGTCGGTTTTGGATCTTGACTGCCTTTCTCTGTCCTTTTCTTTGCATTTTTTATGTACTCCAGTAGTCGGATTGCTATCCGATGACATTTCTGGGTAGTTAAATCTGTTTCCAAAATACTTTGATGCAAAAATATACCGACGCTTAATAGTGCGTTGGTTAAATCTAGCACAAAACCGACAGCCAGGCATGTTGTGATCAGGGGCTAGGCAAGGAATGCTGTATAAATGGAAATCCTTATGAGGTATTTGCTTCCCACAAGTAATACAATTATTAACTTTTTCGGACATCGGTAAAAAACAAGAAAAAAATTTCCCCAACAGGGTACTTAGCTTTAGTGAAGACTTCCGTTCAGAAACATAAACTCGAATATTTCAGTAGTCGGCCAACCGGCACTTGCGAAATGCTTCTGCTTCGGGCACCGCGTGGCAAGAAAGACTACAGAAAATGGTGTCGGCTGCATGTTTTATACCCCTGACGACCTGACGTCATGGAAGAGAGGACAGCAACCGATGCAGGACCCAAGACTTTGGAATTCAGGCCGACTGAGGACAAACTGCCAGCAGATTACCCAAATGTAATGACTGCAACTGTGAAACACGAAGAACATCTAAGGAATTTTGCTTGGAAGGTTTGTCACTCACAGCACATTCAATGTCCAGTTCTTCAGTAGGCATTTTGTCTGCTTCTCAGATCTCCTCTTGTATAACTTCACTTTTTTTCCATAACGGTATGACTGTCCTCAGCACTATTTTCTGAAGTTTGCATAGCAGGGCCTCCATCAGTATCAGGTTCTGCAAGAGGTACAGAAACACCGCTTAGTCTATGGTCAGGTCTGGGCTGTTCAAAATGAGAAGGAACAAATTCCGGTGCATTTACATTGAGATTACAGCCCATGGGGTCTCAAACATCCTCATAAAAAAAGCCCACTGAAACTCCAGTCATCGTCACTGTCCTCCTCACTTTCAGCAGGAGGAAGCATGGGCTCTTGAACATTGGAGAGGATATTTCCTCCCTGCCTTAATCTTCTGGATCGCCTTGAGTTAGGCTTCCACTGAGCCATTCTGGGTTCCAGATTCATGAGTCTCACTGACTTTGCCAAAGGCATTAAGTTGTTGCAGTGCCAGGTTTTGATAGGTCCTTCTTTCCCCTGAGGGCAAACTTGGTAGACAGGGATATTAGGTAGCTGAGAGCAAATTAGGTAAATTTCAGATCCCCAGTGGTCAGCTAGTTTATGCTTTCCTTGTAGACCCAAATTCCTCAAAAGGACTCTGTCCACTGGTTGCAAATCATGCATCTTCACTTTCTTGCCATAGTGAGCCTTGTTTCACTGATGTCTTTGTCCTGTTGATTTTCAGCTAGCTCATAGGCCTGTCTGAGGTTCTTCTTGAGTCTCTCCACATAACTGCCATGAGATTGCACTGGTGTATCATCAGCTGTGACTCCAAAGATGACGTCAACAAGAAGACGATCTTCTCTTCCAAACATTAGAAAGTAAGGTGAGAACCCTGTAGCATCATTTTTAGTACTGTTGTAAGCAAGCACCACTGTGGCTACATGTCTACTCCATTGACTCTTCTTCTCAGCGGATAGTGTCCCCAACATATCTAGTAAAGTTCTGTTGAAATGCTCCGGCTGCGGATCCCCTTGAGGATAAGGAGTGGTGAGACTTTTTTAAACTCCCAAAAGAGTGAATAGTTCATGGACAAGCTTGCTCTCAAAATCAAGTCCTTGGTCAGAGTGTATCCTCTTTGACAGGCCATAGTGTACAAAGAACTTCTCAACTAGTAGTTTCGCCAATGTAATAGCTTTCTGATCATGAGTGGGCAATGCTTGAGTGTATCGGGTATAGTGGTCTGTTACCACCAGCACATTACTGATCCTACCTTCATCCAGTTCAATGCATAGAAAGTCTATACAGACCAGTTCCATGGGTCCACTGCTCTCCATTTGACCCAATGATGCAGCTCTGGTAGGCAGAGTCTTTCTCTGAATGCAACGAAGACATGTACGACAATAATCCTCAACATTCTGCTTCATGCATGGCCAGTAGAACCTGTCTCGTACCAGACCCATGTTCATCATGCAATGACCAGAGTACTACTTCTCTATACTTCTGAGGAAGCAACAATTGACACTTTTCACTGCCGAGTGCACTACGAGATCTCCTATACACTAGTCCATTCTGTATCTGGAGTCTGTCCCATTCTTTGGCCAAAAGTCTGGCTAGAGGATGAATGTCTGTGCGAAGCATATCAATTTGTTTCTTCTCTAAAGCAGCTACCACCAGCTGACCCAAGGGGTCTTCTCTTTGATCTCTCCTAAGGTCACTGTTACTCAAAGCTGGTAGCGATGAAGCCTGTAAAGTGACCAGATTACAATAAGCTTGGGGTACATTTGCTGCAGACAGACCCAACTTCTGGGCCCAACATTCAGTGTGTTGATAGCAGGTTGCAATCTGACACATAGCTCTTAACCCTGGCGCTGGAATTTCCACCCATTCATCGTCGGGGTGTAAATATCCATGAGGTCTTTTGGACAGACCATCAGCATCTCCATTTTTGCGTCCTGGGTGATATTTCAAACTGAAATTATAGTTGCACAGAGCTGCCATCCATCTGTGGCCAGTAGTATCTAGCTTTGCAGTGGTCTGGATGTATGTCAGAGGACTGTTGTCAGTCTGCACTTCAAATTCAGCCCCATAGAGATAGTCATGCCGCTTGTCCACTACCACCCACTTTAAGGCAAGGAATTCCAACTTGTGCACAGGACAGTTTTTTTCTGTGGGGGATAAACTCCGACTGATAAAAGCCACAGGTCTCGGCTTCTTATCATACTCCTGGTAAAGGACTCCCCCTAAGCCATCCCTGCTAGCATCCACATGTAAAGAGTATGGCTTTGTTGGGTCAGCATATGCCAGCACAGGGGCATGTGTGAGGCAATACTTAAGCTGTTCAAATTACTCTTCGCACTCAAGAGTCCAGCAGCTCACGATGAGTTCTTTAGAGCCTCTCGGTCCCTTGGGCTTCTTCACAAGGATATCTTAATCTGTTTCATCTGCTTTCTCATCATTTCGGAGCAAATGGTTGAGGGGTCTTGCTATCTTTGAAAATCCTTCCACAAACCTTCTATAGTAACTGCAGAACCCCAAGAAAGATCACAGCTCTGTGTTAGTTTTGGGTCTGGGCCAAGATGTCACAGCTTCAACTTTGCTGGGACTTGTGGATATCCCATTTGCAGAAACTACATGTCCCACATAGGTCACTGAAGGTTGGAAAAACTTACATCTGTCCAATGACAACTTCAGGCCTTCCTTCTCGATCCTGTCCAATACTTTCATCAGTCTTTCTTCATGCTCCTCTAGGGTCCTCCCAAAAACAATGAGGTGATCCAGGTAGACTAAGACTTCCATGAGATGCACGTCTCCAATTGTTCTTTCCATGATTCTCTGGAAAGTTGCCAGAGCATTTGATAAACCTTAATGTAGGTGATCAAACTCAAAAAATCCCAAGAGGGTGATGAAGGCAGTCTTCTCTTTATCTTCTGGGTGCATAGTGATTTGATAGTATCCACTCCTTAAGTCTAGCACATTGAACCACTTACTGCCCACCAGGCAATTTAGAGCATCTTTAATCTGGGGAGTTGTGTACTGGTCTGGAATGGTTCACTGATTCAGAGTACGACAGTCAACACACATGCAAACTGACCCATTCTTTTTCCTGACAATGACAATGGGAGAGGCATACTGACTTCTTGACTCTCGAATTATCCCTGTGGCTTTAAATTCTTCCAAATGTTTTCTTAAGTCCTCCAGGTCTCCTGGAGCTACTCTTCTGGAATGTTTCCTGAAAGGCCGGTCCTCTTTCACTCTTACTCAGAGTTCTGCACGCTTTGCACAGCCCACATTTAGTTCACTGGTAGAAAAACAATTTTCTTCTTCATTAGTAGCTCTTTAGCTCTGGTTACCCACTCAGGGGGCAAGAGGCCACCTCCTATATCAATATCTTCCAGCTTCAACTCGTTGGCCCTGCTCTTGTTCCTTGTCAACACAGAAGCAGGTAAGGGAGTGGCAGCATAAACATTTCCCAAATGCACTTGTGAACGCAGGACAATGGGAGTAATTCCTTTATTATTCAACCCCACAGGCCCAACTTCTGGAACTAGTTCCAGCCCAGGTGGCAAGTCACTTTCTGGATCCATTTCCATCATGAGATGAGAGGAAACTGTCCACATATCCTCACTTTGGCTCTCAAACAGGTGACCTGACCAGGATGAATTATATGTTCTTTCACAGACAGGGTCCACACGTGACCAATTTCATCCTTCTTACTATCCTTCTCCCTTTGAAGGGTGCAAAAATCTGGTCTCAGAAGAGGATGTAATGTTGGGTGTTCCTGGGCCAACTGAGGTGTCAGCATTCTTCTGACGAGGTCAGTATTTGTCCCTACTAAAATAGATGCGGAAGCCTTTCCTTTTGGCCTGGGGCACACAACAGCAAGAGTTTCAAAGACTTCTGTTGACCCAACAACTGCAGCGAAAAATTCTAACTTGAGTGAGACATACCCATCATAAGGGAACTTCGTGTCACTTAACCCCCAGATCTCCAAATCTTCTAACTTTTCAAGTGGCAGATCCTTTAAGTATTTTTGGTAGAAGTCTCTGTACAGAATGGTGATTTGTGCACCAGTATCCAACAGTGCTTTACTATACACCCCTTCTATTTTTACTGATACAACAGGGGTCGGTCCCAATAGCCCATCAGGTCGTTTCTGTTTCTGGTATTGTTCAGCTGCATGGCAGTCAGCATGAGGTTGAGGTACCATGGGCGGCCTCGCCATTTCCACGGATAAGACTCTTTCTTAGTAATGCTTTGTGGTCTCAGATGCTGAGATTTTTGCTGAGATGGCTTTTCAATTCAGTTGTTCACCTCAGATGAGCTAGAAGTGTGCATAGTAGGTAGTCTCTCTCCCCTATTACAAGGGTCAGTGTGGAAAGGAGATCCAGGATGCTGTCTCTTGGTGTTATATTTAATGGAGCTCTTTGTAACTGGGTATTCAGCTGGCCCCTTCAATGAGTTGAGATTTCCCTGCATTGCACTAGCCAATAATAGTTCATTCACTCTTTTCAAGTTCTCTACATTAGGACACTGTCGCTTTATGTGCCCTGCATCCCCACAACGAAAATAAAATCCAGTAGGAACTCTGAACATTGGCTGATTTGTTTCCTCCCTGAGTCCTTTCCTGGAGGTTCTAGCTGATGTATTCCTCCCTTCAGCTAAAGTTACCACAGCTTTTTGCAATTCTGCAACTGTCTTGGTGAGCTGAGCTATGGCGTCAGTTAGGGAAGACACCTGCACTTGCAACTGTGAGACCTCTACATTGCAGACACCCTGGGCCATGACTCCTGTCTGAGTAGTAAGCATGGCTATAGGCTCCTGCTTGTGTTCACTCACTGCTTTAATTGCTGTTGAACCTTGAGATTTTGCTTCCAACAGGGTTTCCTCTTCCCTCACTTTTTTAACCAACTGAGAATAAATTAGAGTCTCCTCCCTTTTTCTCATCCTCGTTTCCACATAATGGGGTCCATAGCTTGAGCTCCTTGTAAAATTTGTCCGATCCATACTTGGTCAGCTACTTTAGGATCCATCCCCTTCTTCAGGATGACCTGGTGGAGCATTTTATCTAATTGCTTAATTTAATCAGATAGTTTCTCACCAACCTCTTGGTATGTATGTTCAAACTGATACAGTAGGTCCGCAGCCCTCTCGGTCCTTCCAAAAACATCCTGCAGTACTCCTAAATAGTCCTTGGCCATGCAATCTTGCTTACCCATCCTTAGGTTGCTTATGGTATCCGCTGCTAATCCCTTTAGATTTTCATCTATCCGCTGCTTCTTCTGAGATTCTGGGATATCCCACTCCTCTAGGACTTGTGAAGCCTGATCCATCCAAGATTCAAAATCTTCCTCTCCCTGAGGTGTGGGTTGTTTACCAGAAAGGAAATGCAATTTGCAGTAGCCAAACCCAGTGAATGGCTGTGTAGGCTGAAAGCATTTTTCTACAAGACTTCCCAAAGCATTAAAAATGTCAGGCCCTATAGTATTTATGGGCAGTGAAGCTGCAGCTTCTGGTGTAAGATTCTGACCTACTTGGATAACTTCCACAGGTATTTCCTTGGTTGCTGGGTTAGTGCACTTCTCAGGGATTACCACAAGGACTGCACTCTCACCTGAAATTTGTACACTCAAAGGTATGTGCTCATATACTAAAGGACTTTTCCATTCTAATAATGCCAATGTGCTCTGTTCAGTAGTGTCCATAGTGCTGTCTAATAAAAATCCACGCCCTACAACTGGTAAGGATGCTGTAACTTGATGTATTTGCATATCAGTCCATATGACCCCTGGCAACACGAGAACTAAGCAGTGCTTTGACTGAGCATTGTGATGCTTGCACCACTTAGCAGCTACTTTTGGGTTCATCTTGCTGCTGGAGTTGCTTTCCACATGGACAGGGGAATAGGGTGGAGTTCAAGGCAGTACAGGCAATCCTGGACGAGCTCCCAAATGTAGTGCACCCGCAGGTGTAGCTGAAGTAGATATGGGTTCATTCCTACCTGACTCTGATGACACCCCTTCTTTAGGACCAACACCCTAAGTTGGCAAGTAATAACAGATTTTATTCTAGGTAACACTTTAGTTTTAAAGGGCAATACCACAACAACAAACAAATTATGTCAACAGTGCACCAGTTAGCAGTAAGGCAGAGTGAGACAAGCATGTAATGAAACCATACTTTTACCCCCTTCCCCAGGACTCAACAGAAAAGATCTTGACATTCAAACATGCACATGAAGGCAATATCAATAAGAAGTAAAGCTTTTATAATGCAGCAATACAAACACAGAAAACAATGCAATGTCACTGAACAATAAAGGTTTATAATGCAACAATACAAATATGAGAAAATGCAATGTCATCTAGCAATAAAGTGTCTTTAAGGCAACAGTACTAACACTCTTTATCCCCTAGATCAATCTAAACAGACCAACTATGAGACACTCTATTGTACCCTGTTCACTGGCCAGTGACTACTTACAGTCCTACTGCCAGCATGATGGGGCCCAAGGTTGGATCTCATATGGATCCCAGCTATTTATAATCCAGAAAGCTTTTAGGGGGGAATCCACAATCTTATAAAAGTATAAAAAAATGACAGCCAAAAGCCTCTCACCACTCCGTCGAGAATATCCCAGTGACCAGGCACCACAATTTCTCCGAGAAAAATGGAAAATCACCTGCCAGAGCTCTGGTAGTCATCTATGGCATCTCTGCACTAGGCCCAAGGGAACTCATTTTCTTGCTGAATCACATGCAGGCGTGGAATAAGAAGTTATGTACCTACCATAACGTTCCATGTTAGTTGTCTTCTCTCGCCTTCTTTCTTGCTTGATGGGTTCGGAGCCGATCCCTCGGCTCCGACTCGGCACTTGCTAAGCTCGAGAGTCACTTTTACCAGCTCGAGGCAGCCCCATATCCCATGATGCAAGGCGGTAAGTACCCAGATCTCGTTTGATGACAAAGGGCAATAGCACCAAGCATAAAATACTTCCCAAAGGAAGAAAGAAAACTTACAGATGGAAGAAGGACCAGGTCTGAATGGTCTTCAGCATAATAATTTCTTATAACAAGGTCTGTCCAGGCCAGGGGGAAGGAGGGAGGTCAAGAAAGAAGGCGAGAGAAGACAACTAACATGGAACATTATGGTAGGTACATAACTTCTTAATGTTAAGTTGTCAATCTCGCCTTCATTCTTGCTTGATGGGGCGGCGGCCCTAGCACCTCTATCCTGGGTGGCTCAATGGAACAGACTCTTGAGGACTGTAGAGCCAAAACTGGCTCTGTCCCTGGAGGCCAAGTCCAATTTGTAATGGGAAACAAAAGTGTGAGGAGTGGCCCAAGTAGCAGCTGCACAAATAGTGTCTAAAGGAAGTCTAGCTTGAAAGGCTGTAGAAGTAGCTAAGCTCCTAGTTGAATGTGCTTTAGGTTTTGAGCACAGCTGTTTTCCCCTGAGCAGATAAATTTCAGAGATGACCGAAGAAAGCCATCTGGACAAGGTCACTTTAGAAACAGGAAGGCCTTTTTTATTATCCGCATAGGAAACAAAAAGTTGATCAGATTTTCTGAATTTTTTTGTTCTGTCCAAATAATATCTAAGTTGACGGTGGACATCAAGATAATGTAGTTTTTGTTCAGCTCTGTCTGAATAGTTTGGGAAAAATACAGGGAGATCAATGGATTGATTCAAATTGGTCTTTGAAGCGACCTTAGGCAAAAAGGTTGGATTAGTTCTCAAAGATACTCTGTCTTTGTGAAAAACCAAATAGGGGGGTCGAACTGATAGAGCATGAAGTTCAGACACTCTTCTGGCCGATGTAATAGCCACTAGGAATAAAGTTTTCCAAGAAAGAAATTTCAGGGAACAAGAAACAGCTGTCTCGAAGGGGGGAAGAATCAAGGATGTCAGCACTAAATTTAGATCCCACTGAGGAGGAGGATTCCTGACTGGAGGCTTTAGTAGGAAAATTCCTTTCAAGAAGGCCCTGCAGAGCCTATGGGACATAATATTATGATCTGCTACCCCGACATGAAAGTTGGAGATAGCAGCCAATTGAACTCTGACTGTGGAAGAAGAGGAGCCTGCATGAAAAATCTCTGCTAAGAAGTCCAGGACTGCCTGAATAGGGGCAGTGAAAGGATCAATATTTTGGCCTTAGCCCAATAAGAGAACGTTCCATTTGCTTGTATAAATCCTCCTGGTAGAGGATTTTAGAAGCTACTATGATGTCTCTAACAGGATTAGAGATCAAGGGAAGCCTGGCTAAGGAAGGAAGTGGAGCAACCATGCTGTGAGGTTGAGAGAAGGGATAGACCGGTGCAGCTGACCCGACTGGTGAATCAGAAGATCTGGCACTGGGTCCAGATGCCACGGCTGCACCAAAAGGTGATGATGGAGGAACGGGAACCAAACTTGTCGAGGCCAGTAAGGGGCAATGAGAATCAATTTGGCTCTCAAAACGGTAGCTTTCTGGATAACTTGAGGGATCAGAGGAAATGGAGGGAAGGCATAAAGAAGTCCCTGGGGCCAATCCTGGGTCAGAGCGTCTCTGGGGGGATGGCCTGGTAGAGGGAAGAGACAGAAGAAGTCTGGACATTTGCTGTTTTGGGGAGTAGCAAAAAGATCGCAACATGGACGACCCCATTCCAGAAATATCTCTTCCGCTATAGATTGCTTGAGAGACCACTCATGAGGCATGAGAATAGCTCTGCTCAATCTGTCCGCTACAATATTGGTTTTCCCAGGGATATGCGTTGCTACCAGAAACCGATGAGAGGAGATCGCCCATTGCCATAGTCTGAGCGCTTCTCGACACAAGGGGTAGGATTTGGTTCCGCCCTGTTTGTTGATATACCAAACTACAGACATGTTGTCTGTGTGGACTGCAATTGTCCCTACGGGAAGAAAGTCGTTGAGGGCTTGCAACGTTAAAAGCACTGCTCTCATCTCCAGGACATTTATGTGCAGATGGTACTCGAACGGCTGCCATGTCCCATGAACCATCCTGCCCTGATAATGACCCCCCCACCCGATCAGGGAGGCATCCGTGGTGACAGTGGCTATCGGGGATGGGGGTACAAAGTACCTGCCTTGGTGAACCTGAGGAGATGTGATCCACCAAGCAAGATGATCTTTGCAAGTTTGTGTCACCAGAATCTGGTGACGCATAGGAAGTTGTTGGTACAACCACTGTGTGAACAGCATCCACTGAAGAAGGCGCATGTAGAATCGAGCTAGGGGAAGAAGAGTAATGGCCGCAGCCATGAGGCCTAATACCTTTAGAACCATTCTGGCCTGTACTTTCTTGTTGGCCAGAATGATCCTGACATGACTCTGAATGTCTGAAACTCTTTGATCTGTAAGGGTAGCTGACATCGAACAGTGTTTAAGTTTGCCTATGAAGGTAATAGACTGGCAGGGCGATAAGGATGACTTTTCAAGTTGATCGAGATGCCCAAATGAGAACAAAGATTTATTGTGTAATCCCTGGCTTGTATAAGCTGATGCCTGGTGGTGGCTGACAGGAGCCAGTCGTCGAGATACGGAAACACCTGGAATCCTTGACGTCTCAGGTGAGCCGTGACCACTGCCATGCATTTGGTGAACACTCTGGGGGCTGTAGTGAGACCAAAGGGCAGGGCTCTGAACTGGAAATGACTGGACCCCAGCCGAAAGCGGAGAAATCTCCTGGAGCGTCTGTGAATTTTGATGTGATAGTACGCATCCTGAAGATCTATTGAGCACATCCAGTTGTCCTTCTGCAAGAAGGGCAGAATTGACTGAAGAGTGACCATTCGGAATCTTGTCTTCCTCACAGACTTGTTGAGTCTGCTGAGATCCAATATTGGTCTCCAGTCTCCCGTCTTTTGGGGACCAAAAGAACCTTGAGTAGATTCCGGGCTCTGAATGGTCTGTTGTAACTGGCTGAATGGCTCTTTTTTGCAGTAGTTTTGAGACTTCTAACTCTGCAATTTCCCTTAGACCGGGTGGTACATCTGGAAGGGAATTTGAAGGGAAAGGAGTTTCCTCGAAAGGAATTATGTAACCCTTGGATATGATCGACTGTACCCATCTGTCTTGAGTGAGGGTATGCCAGGCTTCTGGGTACAGTGATAATCTTCCCCCGACTGCCTCCAAGGAGGGACAGCCGGGCAACATCTCAGGGATGCTGAAAGGGCTTGTCAGAGAGAGGCTCTCTGTTTCCCTGGTTTTGGACCCCCTCTGCCTCTAGAGCGTCTGTTGTTGTTACCCCTCTGCCTCTAGGGGTAAACTGACCACGTGAATCCGGGCGTGACCCCTTGGGATTTATGGAACCACATTTTGCCACCTTTCTGTCCTTTGGGGTACGGCCTAGAAGGGGTGGAAAAACGGACTCCCACAGCAGAAAGAGTCTTGCCGTCCTGCTCGCACCTGGTCAAAGTTTCCTTCACCTGAGGGCCAAACAAAGCTGACCCATCAAAGGGAGAATTTGTGAAGGACGCCTTAAAGGGATCTGCAAAGTCACATAGCCGCATCCAGGCTTGGCGTCTAAGAGCCACACCTGTACCTGCGGCTCTACTCGCTCCATCAGCAGCATATGATATTAGCCGCATGGAGGAGTTTGCAATGGAATTAAGGGTTCCTAGCTGCGAAGCAATTTTTTCTTGAGCTCCTCCAGCTGTAGGATCCTGTACTACTTCACCCAGCTCCTTAAGGATATCCCTCTGGAGTCTGGTGAAGTGACATAGGTAATTCAGCGAACGCATAGCAAAGGTCGCTGAGGAAAACATCCGCTTACCGTACCTATCCATGGTCCTAGAGTCCTTATTAGGAGGATGGACGGTGCGGAAGGATCTGCAAGTTCCTTTTGGTGGCAGCAGCCACCACCATGGCATCAGCGGGACACCCTTAGTGAGGAATTGCTTGTCACCTGGGGCAGTGATAAATTTTGAAGGCCTCCTAGGGACTGGCTCTACAGAGTCAGGAGCTGCCCACGCCTTCGGGCAATAACCTGCATAAGGGGTCGAAGGCGGAGACACCCAGGAGGTGGAGGGCCGAGATCCAAACGCCTCTAGGTATACTGACTCATCCTCAGAGGGATTGTTGGTGGGCCAGTTTCCCCTCTGTTTAAGGAGTTCTAGGATGTCTGAGAAGGAGACATCCTCAGAGGGGATCTAGGGATCCCTCTGACTCATCAAAGTCAGTATCTGAAGTGATAGACTCGGGGAGTCTACATGTTTCCTCTTACAAGTCCTCTTTCTAGGAGGATCTCCCGAAACATCAGGAGAATCCTCGGAAGAGGGGGAAATTCCCAATGGGGAGACCTGAGGCGGAGGATCTCTGGGTCCTGTAGCAAGAGAAGTGGCAGAGATGTCAACAGGCACTATAGAGGGAGGAGCTAAGGGAACAGACTGCTGACTGATACCAGTGGCCAGCACACTCTTCATCACCTCGAATGCTCCCCTCCCAGGCAGGTCCGAGAGAACCCGTTCCGAAGAACTAGGAACTCCAGGGACCACCGAAGGAAGTCTCGAGGCAGATGTCGGAGCCGAGCTCACCAAGGCCGAGGCTCCAAGGGAAGAGCGGGTTCGGACAAGGGTCCGATGCCACTCACCCCTCGGAGGAGACCATGGAAGCCCGACCACGAATCCCTCTAAGGAAGGTCTCAAGAGGAGATAAGAGTAGAGGCTGAAGGAACAGAAGGGGTATCTGTCCTCCAGCCGTAGCAGTAACCATTCGAAGACTCCAACTCCAAGCTCTGGGGTAGAGTTGAAGGAGGAACTGTAATGGGGTGTGGACCAATAGTCGTCTGTTGAGACGGACTATGTAACATTTGGGCCAGTGCCTGTGACTTAAGTAATCTACTGACCACTCTCTCTAAGTCATGGTCAGAAAGCCTGGATGACCTTGAAGATCGGCTCCGATGGCTCCGTTCCGAAAGGAGAGGTGAAGCCGGAGCCGAAAGTATCGGCTCCAAGGAAGGAGACCTCGACCTCTTCCTGGAAGGAGCCATCGGAACCGATGAAACTATAGACCCTGTCGGAGCCGACAACTTATCGGAGCCGACAGGCAGCTCGATGCATCGGCTCCAGCGGAGCCGATACAGCCACAAAGTAACGGTGTCGGAGCCGATCGAGCCGACACCGATGCCTGTGCCACATGGTGGTCGGAACCGATCGGAGCCGACACGAAGTGGTCGATGCAGAATCGGCACCGATAGCCATCGGTGCGAAGGCTGTTAAGCCAGAATCGGCTCCAGCCGGAGCCGATCTCGACTCAGAACGAGTCGGAGCCGAGGCCGCAGGCTTTGACACAGAAGCCTGGGCCTTGGAAGACTTGCCAGTCTTAGGTGGAGCCGACTTAGCCGGAGAGCCCTCCGGCTTAAGAAGGCCCCTGAGTATTAACTTGTTTCTTCTTTCCTGCAGGACTCTCTGGCTGAAAGAATGACAAATAGCACAGGAGTCCTGCAGGTGAAGAGGCCCCAGGCAATAAAGGCAAGAAGTGTGATCGTCTGTCAGAGACATCTTCTGACAGCACGAGTCACACTTCTTAAAGCCTGAGACCCTTTCCTTTGACATGGTGTTTCACAACACACACACACACACACCAGTCAAAGAATTAAATTAAATAAAATACCAAAAAGGTATTACTAGAAAAACACACACACACACCCTAACAGGGGGGGGATGGGATGGGTAAAGTTTAACTAAAAAAAATTAGTTGAGACAGGGAATTTTCTGTCAGAAAATCTTTATAATTAACTTAAAACTAAAAATTAAAGGGTTTTTAGCAAAAAGGGGCTAAAATATCAAAGTATTGAATTACTTACCAGGAGCTGGTAAAAGGAGGACCTCATAAGCGAAGCGGCAAACGAGATCTGGGTACTTACCGCCTTGCATCATGGGATATGGGGCTGCCTCGAGCTGGTAAAAGTGACTCTCGAGCTTAGCAAGTGCCGAGTCGGAGCCGAGGGATCGGCTCCGAACCCATCAAGCAAGAATGAAGGCGAGATTGACAACTTAACATCTACTGGTTTCAGAACTTGTCTCCTGAATCCACAAAATACCATCATCCAGGATTTTAGCAAGAGACAGACACAAACTCCTACCTCACTTCTCTGTCCCAAAATACTAGAAGAAAAAAAAATCCAGCCATGCTGCAAGGCCCTTTTCCCTTCAGCTAGTCTTTCAGTCTTCCCTCCTTCAGCTAGTGTTCCAGTCTCCTCTCTTTCACTTTCGAAATTGTCTTTTATATTCCTGAAAAGGAGCTTCACCTTGTGGTATAATGGAAAACTGCAGTCTATTACTTCTACAATGAAATACAGTGGGAGCTACATATAGTTGTTGTGTCTTTCGGCTTTTCCCAGTAAGGGGTCGCCACAGCGGAACTCCAGTCTGCTAATGATTGGCAGTAGATTTTTACGTGCCGAGTTGCCAGCCCTGATGCACAACCTTCAACGAAGGTATGCCCATTCACGCATGTCTCCACACAGAAAACGCTCTAGCTGAGAATCGAACAGGACAACGTCTTACTGTGAGGTGACAACGGTACCGCAGCACAACCATAGTAAATTCCAATAAACCACATTAGCCAATCTCTTCACTTTGGTGTCTTTTCTGCTCCTTTTGCCAATGTTTAAAAGATATTACAACATGAACTGTGATTACTTTTCAAGAATGTGCAAGCTGAGTTAACAGAGCAATCATCTGTGATACAGAAAATCTAGCATTATCCACAAGAATAAGTCTGGATAGTCGTAGCTGAAAAAAAATCTACAAGCCATCACATTCTCTACTCAGTTGAGCAGAGGAAGCAAAAGCAACTACCAACAGGGTAGGAGGTAAACTTCTTTCTTCCCGAAAGGAAGGCATAGGAAATAAAAAAACAAAGCAAAGTCACAAAATGTTTTAAAAATACTTTAATCTCACAGCTGAGACATCAGGAGACCACAAACATCGGCATATAAACACTAGCATGTATGCACACTCCTGAGTCCTAAAAAGGAAATAAAGTAGTACAAATTTCATCCATCTTAGTATACTGTGCAACTTTGGTATGTACATATCAGGCACATGCCCAGGACATTGGAAAGTCATCCCTAGCTACAGAACATGGCAAAAAAAAGACTATACAAATGATTAGCTGAGAAGTACAATGCAATTATTTTAAAAGGTAAGCAAATTCCTATTTTCAAATGATGACATTGTAAAATAGCAATAATCCATTCATGTGAGAGGGTAGTGCAGGATTTACCCAAGGATGGTTTTATCTATTCAGTCTGGCTTCACCCTCATAATCAAACCATAACAACTATGAGCAAATCCTACATTACCCACTCCCAGTCATAGATTGCTGTTAAGTTCTACTGAACGAGAACAAAATGTGCCATGCTCTTTGGTAAACAATTCAAAATCAAGGCTGATAATCCTTCTCAGTTTACTGTCTTAGGTAATATAGAACCACTAGAAAATGGAAAAAGCTGTAAGTACATGGTGATACTGGAAATATCCTCTCCTTGCAAGTAAAATCAGACAGGATTATAGAGAAGCTGCACTAAAATCTAGGTGTGTTTTATAAACATAGATGAAAACAGGCATCAAATTAGCTCTTGTTGAGACAATATTAACTCCCAAACTCAGCAGTTGATCAATGTTTCTCTAACAAAAGTCATTCTCATCATGCCACTTTTCACTGCCAGGCCAAAAGAAAACTAGGAAGTAAAACAAAACATTTCTCTCCCAAAAGCAAGTTAGATGCACACACCTCTACTTCTTGGGCTTTGCCCACACTTAAATGCTCTACCCGACTGGCACTAACAGAGAAGAACACTTAAAGAACTGCACCCAAAAACTGAAAAAAACATATCTTTTTCAGCTAATCTTGAACTTTTCTGCATTGCTAATGCCTCTGCATCAAAGTAAATGGTTACTATTATTTTCTAATTTGTTACATCCCAAAATGATCTGAAGGACGCTGCCATGGCTAGCAAGATTTTGTTTTACAGTCAATGCTGTCACCTTCCTGATATCATGTTAGAGGGACAGAAAGAAATCCTTATGATATGGGGATCATTTACTGTAGTTTTCTCTCTCATCAGTTTACAACATTGCTGTGACTGCTTACTTTTCACTGTCGGCATCAATCCACATTTTTAATTAATGTGCTTCCTTTGATTTTCATTAGTGGTCACCTCTGTGATGCTGCCAGCCCAGCTAGCTGGAATTTTATAAATAATTCTATGTCATTTGTGAATATTGCTATGATTTATACAGAACTTTATGTTATGTACTGAGCTTCAAGAATGTAAACACAGTGTACCCCTACTGGAAAAGAACAGAAATGTATATAAACTATATACCTGTGCAAATGTATGTTTTAATAGTAGAACCTGGAACATACAGAGTTTACTTGCAAAACTTCAAGAAAATAAGTTGGAATCAAAATGTTTTACAATTGTGTTATCTCTCAGTTTCAATGCAGCAAGCAGACACAATGTCTAGAGCTAGACGTTTTTCTATTGTCTTGAAAGTAATTTTAATTACTAGGTTTAAAATGTTGTTGTTGTTGTGTCTTTTGGCTTTTCCCGGTTAGGGGTCGCCACAGCGGAACTCCGGTCCGCTAATGATTGGCAGTTGATTTTTACGTACCGAGTTGCCAGCCCTGATGCACAACCTTCAATGAAGGAACGCCCATTCACGCATGTCTCCACGCAGAAGACGCTCTAGCTGAGAGTCGAACCGGACAGCGTCTTACTGTGAGGCGACAACGCTACCGCAGCACCACCACCGCAGATTTACTAGGTTTAAAATGTAAAGTGTTTTATTGCTTCCTAGCAGCTGCACATCTGAGAGATATGTACTTCTCACACAGAGATGATAAAATTATGTTGGAATCTGTTAACCTGGGAACTGAAGGCAGGTGACAAAGAGTGATGTCATCCAAGTTGACTGAGCAGTAATGTTTGATAGTAATTTAAGAACTCTCTCAGAGAAAGACTGTGCATTTTGTATCTTGTCTTGGACCTAGAAACATCCATTCAGCACTTCTGCCTGCCTGTTACTCTGTAAGTAAGTCCAGGGTAGAGTAATTTCTCTTAGATATAGATAGGAATATAGTAAAGATTAGTTTAGATGTTTTCTGTATTTATTTGAGACTGTCCTGCAATGTTGTTTTAAAATATTTCCTGTGATTCTAAACTCTGAAGTAACTGTGTTGATTGAGTATTGTCTTTTTCTTTAATTTTAATTGTGGCTGGTTTGTTTAGAGATATTTAAGCTCTTAGGATACTTGCATATGTATTTGGTGACACTGTACAAGCCACTCCTAAATAACTTTAGTCTTGGTCACACTTACCATTGCAATAATACTAACATTACACAGTAGGATTGGTCACCCTTTGTAAGGGCCTTTAAGCAGCTGATAAGTAGGGGTTGATGGCAGTGATAACTACCTTATAGTCTGGGCAGAAAGGGGCATAGTTAGTAAACATGTACCAGCCTTCCTAGGTGTGTGTGTGTGTGTGTGTGTGTGTGTGTGTGTGTGTGTGTGTGTGTGTGTGTGTGTGTGTCTATAAATCAAATCTTAAAGTGTGTGTGTGTCATGGGCTACATGGGCAGGTACACGAAGCACTGGTTAGACAGAGAGGGTGCTGGAGGTCTTGGCTTGACCCCTCAGCTAAGATCTTAACCCTACAATTGTACCAGTGGGGAGTCTTATAGGGGATCTGGAGAAAGAGGGAGAAACCAGCCCCAGACTGACTGTGATCTCTGTGTTCTTTTAAGGGAAATTGTATTTTACTGTGTGTGTACTTGTCATCCTCCCAATGTGTACATCCCTCACTGGTGTTAGTGTTGAGGAAAGAGGATCTTTGATTACTGGACCAGTGCAAGGGCATCACAGCCTCTGCTGCAGCATTTTAAGGAGTGTTTGAATGACAGGCTTGAAAATGTAGCTGAGTTAATCATTTTCAAAGTAACAACTGTAGTTCAGTGTTCAAGTGTGAGAAATGTGACCCCTGTGATTTACAGGTGTTACTTGGGCTGAGATGGTTTATGTTTCATTCCCAGCTTTAAATATTAAAGCTACAATTAAAGTCTTCAATGTTTTTTAAACAAGAAGCATCTTTATTAAATGATCATGTATGGCATAAGCCATGTTAAATTTATATAAATGATAATAAACCACAGCGACACAACCTTAGTTGCAAACGTTATACATTCCAAACTGTGCCGACACAACTGTTGCTGCAAACATTATAAATCGCTTTTAACATACTCAGTCACTGTTAGTCAGCCATTACATAGCTGATTCAAATCGTGCCTTCTTTTAAATTTCATTCCTCCTCTGCTTGCATTGATCTCACAGCTCTCATTTTTTCTATGTAATTTGCTCCTACCTTTTTCTAAAGATCCCAGTTCCAGTTGTTTTAACTCTTTTACTATCTTCACTACTACTAGTAAAGTTGATTTAGACTTTGATTTCCATTTTACTTACTTACAGTTTACTGTTACTTACTTTAATAATTCTTTTACTAACCTACTAAATAGCTTTGCTCCTCCTAGAACAAAAAGGATTAAAACAAAATTGCCCCCTGGCTCTCCAAAAAAAATATAACCCTTACGCATCTCCAAGATAAATCATGGAAATACTACAAAAAATACAAAACATCTAACTCCCTTTCTGAATACAAACAACTGTGTAATAAAGTTAAAAAAAAGAAGTTATGTACTCACCATAATGTTCCATCTGAGTTGCTGTTCATTTGTCTTCAACCTGTGAGTTCCCGGATCCAGCACTGATCAGACTCGGCCACATATCCAGCATCTGATCTGGCCTCAAAGCTCCTCCCCTACCCATAATACCCCTGTCTTCTTCCTCCCTTCAAATCGAGTTTGCTGCCCAACTAACTTCTTTACCCAACCCAACACTTAATTTCAAACTAGGCATCTGCATAAGCAAAAGGAAGAGAGGTGACCACATCCTCTACTCGTCAAACCACCACACAGTCTATGAAAGGCAGGGGGAAGGAGGGAGGGATGGTTGAAGACAAATGAAGCACAACTCAGATGGAACGTTATGGTGAGTACATAACTTCTTTATCTGAAGTTGTTGTCTTCATTTGGTCTTCAAACTGTGGGACAGAGTTCCCAGCTACTAAACTCCTGGGAGGCCTTCATGGAAGGATATTCCGGAGTATGGCAGAGCCAAAGGATGCCCTGTTCCGGATATGATGTCTAACGTATAATGCGAGATGAAGGTATGAGATGAGGCCCAAGTAGCCACAGAGCACATATCATCTAATGAAACTCTTGACCAAAAGGCCACTGAAGTAGCCATAGATCCTGTGGAATGTGCCTTCACATGATCTGGCGGGGATATACCCCTAGCAGAATATGCCCGATTAATACACTGGTTAATCCAATGGGTGATAGTGACCTTAGATACTGGCTTCCCTAAAAAGGGTTTAGAGTAGGAAATGAAGAGTTGGTCAGACTTATGAAAAGCTTTAGTCCTGTGCAGGTAGAAGTGTAACTGTCTGTGCACATCCAATAAATGTATTTCCCTTGTTTTGAAAATTTGGGAAGAAGACTGGGAGATTAATCACCTGATTAATGTTGGACTCTGAGGCTACCTTAGGAAGAAAGGATGGATTAGTACACAAGGACACCCTGTCCTTATGAAAAATCATATAAGGAGGCTTGACCAACAATACGTGATGTATCGTAACTCTCCTGGCAGATTGACTTCAGCAATTGGCTAAGCTTCTGGTATCATTCTAAGGGGATCCAGTATTTGTCTGCCTGGGATGACATGATCGACAGACCACGATGCTTTGCCAGAGATGGCCTGCACCTGTCGCCCTTGGGATTCTGGATACTGGCTAAGGATCTTGCCACCCCAATAGTGCCTTTTTTAGGCAAGGCTCAAATGACAAATGACAAATTCACCACTGTAACAGGTACAAGCAAGCAAAATCTGAGGGTAATGCTACTCAATGCTAGAATTCTAAACCTCAAAATGCACTCACTCGAGGCACTCCTTAAAATGGAGAACATCGACATCTGTGCAGTGACAGAGACCTGGTTCAAAGCTCCAGAGAGCACCCCTGCATTACCAGGCTATAATTCATACCACACCTTTCGGCCACCTAACCCAGACTGAAGCACTAAAGGCGGAGGCGTCTCCATATTCATTAAGGATATCCACACCTCCAGGCTAGTTGCACAGCATAATGCATCTGAGATTATCCAAGTGCAACTAACTCTGGGCAAGACTGCAATCCAATATTGTAGCTTGCTACAGACTCCCCGCCATGCCCCAGGATTCCCACTCCTCATTTCTTGATACACTGGAAAATATTAGGGTACAACCCTACACCCTAATAATGGGTGATTTCAACTACCCCACCATTAACCGGGAAAACTACTCATATACCAACTCTTTTGCTCAACGTTTTCTGGAATTCATAAATTCCAACGCCTTGGATCAACTTATTCACACACCCACCAGGGGCAGAAATATCTTAGACCTGGTCATTACCAGTATGGGTGACCGGTGTTCCACACCAGAGCTCAATTCCTCGTTGGTCAGATCCAACCACAAGCTAATCACCCTAGACATCCACATCCTGCCCCCACCCCCAATTAGAGAAACCACCGTAAAAAACTTCTCCAAAACCAACTTCACACTTCTTAAGACAGAAGTGGCAAACTTCATGACACCCATGCAGACGGACAATAGAGGTACGACTGCTGAGTTCTACACAAATGCACTTTATAAGCACTTACACGAGTGCATGGATCGTGCTATCCCTAACAAAACCAAGATGCTCTCCTCCAAAAAAAGGAAGCCAATCTGGTGGTCCTCTGCCATAAACAAACTCTACAACAGAAGAAAGAAACTGTTGCAAAAAGAGTAAAATCCCATGACTGGAGGAACTCCCTGGTCAGCCTCAGTATGAAGCTGAGATCCCTCATAAAATCCTCCAAAGTTAGTTACGAAAACAAAATTGCCACTGACTCTAAAGACAACCACAAAGCATTCTATAGCTATGTCAAGAATCTCAATGGCAACACTCAGATCTGCTCTTAGTTACAGCACAATGGCACTAAATATACAGAAACAACTGATATTGCCAACATCCTGGCAGATAGGTTCAGTGCAAACTTTACCCCCCTCTCACCCACTAGAGGGCCCATCTCTATATCGGAAGAATGCAAAGTTCCTGTAATCATGGCTGCACAGGTAAAAAACACACTCCCCGAAGCCAAGAACACAGCATGCATGGGAACTGACAACATCCCAGGCTGCGTTCTACATGAACTACAGAATGAACTGGCACCCCACGTACGTACCATGTTCAATCATAGCCTCACCTCAGGTTTTGTGCCCACTGAATGGTGCACAGCAATGGTTATCCCACTCCACAAAGGGGGAGCCACCACAGACCTGGGAACTACCGCCCCATTAGCCTGACGAGCCTGGTCTGCAAGGCTATGGAACGTATCATCATGGAACTTATAAACAATGACACTGGTAATCTCCAAACTCTGGACCCCACCCAATTCGGGTTTGTAAAAGGCAGATCATGTCTCCTAAACCTGATAAGACTTCTTTGAAGCAGTCACCAAAGCCATAGATGAGGGTAAGGTGGTTCACACAGCCTATCTAGATCTCGCCAAGGCTTTTGACACCATCCCCCATTCTGGAATTATAGATAAACTCACTAAACTAGGTATAAATCCCTATGTCACAAGATGGGTTTCCAACTGGCTCATGGACAGAACCCACACTGTGAAAGTAGCAGACTCCAAATCCGACTTCAGGCCAGTGACAAGTAGAGTACCACAGGGTTCAGTCCTAGGCCCTCTCCTGTTTGGTATCTACTTCTCTGAAGTACAGACTAACACAGAAGGTCTTTGGCTAATGATGACTGCAAACTAGGAGCCACAATTGAAACTCCTAATGGTGTGGACATCCTATAAAAGGGCCTCACTGAGACAGATGCCTGGTGTCAAAAGCCATGGCCTAAAGCTCAATGCCAAAATGTGCATTCTCATTCCCTTTGGTAAAAACTCTGTACCCATGAACTACCACTTAGGTGGTAGTCTGCTTAACACCGAAAGTGTGATAAGAGACCTTGGGACACAGGTGGACAGTAATCTCCTTTGATAATCACATCCCCACAGTGGTCAGGAAATCCTTCTATGTGGCACACCTCATCACAAAAGGTTTCTCATCCAGAAAAAAAATTGTTCCCCTCTACTCATCACTCATTAGACCCATTGTAGAGCCCCTTTTGGTATGTACCTCACAAGACATCTACAACAACTGGAGAGGCCACAGAAATACCTCACAAAGAGGATTACTAGCCTCAAACAGATGCCCTACGCAGACCATCTCAAAAAACTCCAGCTTTACTCCGTTGCATATCGCCCACTCAGAGGCGATCTCTGCCTAATATACAAAGCTATGTCAAACCCAGAGCTGTTGGACATGCTCCACTTAAAGAAATCACAATCCCTACGAGCTACAGGGACCTAACCCTTGTCAACACAATAAACAGAATATGCTGGAGGGATAAATTCCTGTCTCAGAGACTTCCCATACTCTGGAACAGACTACCTATCTATGTCAAACAGAGCTTCTCATTAGCACTCTTCAAGAAAAATCTTGATGATTGGATGGGAAATAGGAAATTCACTCCGGGGATCACTTCTGTGGCTCTGCTTGACAGGGGCACAGGAAAATAATTTTCTTGGGTGGCGAAAGCCAGGGTACCTTTTTGGCTAGGCTTATATAGGCCCTAGGGCTAATAGCCTGGTACCTACCTATGAACCTATGAATAACCAAGAAAGCCATCTTCCAGGGCAAAAATTGTAGCTCCACAGAGGCTGCAGGCTCAAAGTTGGGTGAAACTAATGCCTGCCGAACTAACGCAAGATCCCATGGTGAGGTTGGGTCCTTCACCAGGCCCAAAGAAGAAAAGTGCCTTTGAGGAAGCCATATTATCACCCACATGAAAATTAGAAATTGCAGCCAGTTGGATCCTGACCGTAGAAAAACTGGCACCTTGCTGAAAGATCCCAGCTAAAAATTCCAAAACCACAGAAATTGGGGCATTGAAAGGACCTAGGACATGCTGCGAAGCCCAGATCAAAAAACGTCTCCATTTGCTAGAGTACACCTTTCTGGTGGAGGACTTATGAGCCGCCACCCTTCTGAAGATAGGCCAGGAGTCCTGACTATCAGGGGCACTGGAGCAGCCAAGCAGTGAGCTTCAGACTGTCTAGGTCTGGATGGGGAATCCCTGACGCATGAGAGATGAGATCCAGAATTGACTCCAACATCCATGGTGGAGCCAACAGATGAGACCACAGAGAGGGAAACCAGACTTGGCGAGGCCAGAATGGGGCAATGAGGATAACTAGGCTCCCCAGCCTGTGAGTTTTCTGAAGGAATTTTGGTATTAAGGGAAGAGGAGGATAAGCATATAAAACACTGGGGGGATAAGTATGAATCAGAGCATCTCTGGGGGCTTCCCCCGGTGGGAGGTTCAGAGCAAAAAACTTGCTGCATTTTGCATTGGAAAGAGAGGTGAAGAGATCAAAGCAAGGTTGACCCCACTTGCGAAAGATCTGTTCCACTACTGAAGGACTCAGAGAGCACTCATAAGGCATCAGAACAGACGTGCTCAGCTTGTCCGCTAGAATGTTGGACCTCCCCGGAATGTGCATTGCCACCACAAAATGGCCGGTGGAGACTGCCTACTCCCACACTCTCATGGCTTCGTAACATAGGGGATAAGTCCTGGTTACCCCCTGCTTGTTGATGTACAAGACCACAGACATATTGTCCGTCTGGATAGCAATCATTCCTGGGGGGAAGATGGGCATGGAGAGCCTGCAATGCTAAAAGCACTGCCCTCATCTCCAGGACGTTGATATGCAATCTGGACTCATAGGGGGACCACATGCCTTGGATTGTCCTTCCCAAGCAGTGCCCCCCCCCCACCTTAGCAGGGAGGCTTCCATAGTCACCATGGCCATGGGAAATAGTGAAAGAAAGGGATGACCCCAAACAAAGTCAGAGGAATGAATCCACCACAGAAGATAGTCCCTGCACACTCAAGATATTCGAACAGGGTGAGTCAATGGGAGATCTAAGATGGACCATTGGACCGCAAAGGTTCACTGAAGAACCTGCATATGAAAATGCACCATAGGCAAGAGACTGATCATAGCCATCATGGACCCTAATGCCCTTAATACCATTTCTGCTGTTGGTGACTGAGTTTGGGAATGCAAAAAACATGTAGCTTCAGAGACTGTACCTGTCCGGAGTAAGAAAAACTTTCATTTGAAATGTGTCCAGCCGAGCCCCAATGAAGTCTAATGTTTGAACTGGGGCCAGTGACGACTTGCTGAGATTGATGACAATGCTCAATCACTGGGCTAGGAGGAGAAAGGAATCCATTGCTTGACAGAGTTGATGCCTGGAAGGGGCAGCGAGGAGCCAATCATCCAGGTAGGGAAAAAACTGTATGCCCTGGAGTTTCAGGTGAGCCGCTACTACTGTAATCACTTTGGTGAACACTCTGGTGGCTGTGGTGAGACCAAACTCTGAACTGGTTCTGGCTCCCAGCCAGAAATGGAGAAACCTCTGAGACCGCCTGTACATCTTGATGTGATGGTATGCATCCTTCAGGGCGATCGAGCACATCCAGTTATTCTCCTGCAGGAAGGGCAGGATAGATTGAAGGGTGACCATCCGGAACTTCGTCTTGGCCACTGACAGGTTCAAGATTGAGAGATCCAGAATGGGTCTTAGGTCCTCAGTCTTCTTTGGCACCAAAAAGAACCTGGAATAAATGTCTAATCCAGAGCTGTCTGAGGAGATGGGTTGGATGACTCACTTTCTTGGCAGCTTTGCAATTTCCAGTGTTGCATCCTCCTTGTGCATGGGTGGAGCATCTGGGTGGTGTTTGGGAGATGGAGGTGACTCAAGAAAGGGGACTGAATAGCCTCTGGATATAATTTGCAACACCCAACAGTCTTCCATGATGGACTCCCATGTTGTTAGATGTAGCAAGAGATGATCCCCGACTGCCGGGTAACCCTTCAGGGTTGTTGCGTGGATCTCTCCAGAAAGGCTCTCGAGACCCGTGATTTCTCAGACCACCTCTTCCTCTAGGGCAGCATCTATCAAATCCACCTCTGCCCCTGGAGAAGGTGAGTCTTGAGTATCCTGGGGAAAACTCTGAGATTTCTGGAACCACAACTTGGTCCCTCGCTGATTCCTAGAGAAGGATCGTTGAGGGGCTGAAAAGTGGATCCCGACAGTAGACAGAGTCTTCCTGTCCTTCTCACTCTGAACTAAGGTGTCACGTACCAACTTCCCAAAAAGGGAGGAACTGTCATATGGGGCATTCATAAAAGATGCCTTAAAGGGTTCCAGAAATACACAGAGCTGGAGCCAGGCGTGTTGCCTAATGGCAACGCCAATACCGGCAACTCTAGCGGTGCCCTCGGTCACATGGGAGAGGAGACACATAGAGGTGTAAGCAACTGATTTTAGGGTGGCCATACGAGTGGAAAACACCTTCTTGTACACCGCTGACATGGACCCAGGGGTCAACTCAGTGATCTCCTTCACCAGGTTCTGCTGCAGCCAAATCACATGTGCCATGTAATTCAGCACCCATACAGAGAAGGTCACTGAAGCGTACAGCCACTTCCCGAAATGGTCCATCGTCCTTGACTCTCGGTCAGGAGGATGGACCGTATAGCTCTCCTGAGCAAGCTCCTTCTTAGTGACAGCTGCCACCACCATGGCATCAACCAGGGATCCCTTATTCCAATGGGACCTGTCTGAAGGGGGGCTTAAAACCTTGTCCGGGCATTTGAGAATGGGCTCCACAGTGTCCAGTTCCTTCCACACCCGAAATGTAATAAGATAATAAGATCCATTAAAGGATCTGCGGGAGGGGATACCCAGGATGTAGAGGGTCCTGCACCAAATGCCTCCAGGAACACAGATTTGTCTGGGGTAGGTTTTTGGGCAGACCACCCCCCAATCTGGCGAAGGAGTTCCATGATGTCTCCAAAGGAGACATCCTTGAGGGGGGTGATCAGGAGAAACCTTCCCCTTCCACCAAATCAGTGTCTTTAGTAAGGGACTCAGGTGGGGAGTCTAAGTGCCTCCTTTTGCATATACAATTGTGAGGGGCCTCTTCAGTGGGGGTCTCTGGGGAGGACTCGCCAAAGTCTCCCTGTTCGCAAGAGGAAGACCCCTGGGGCAAAGAGGAGGCAGGCTGTCCCTGAGATGGCAGAATGGCTGGATCTGCACCAGAAACAGAGGGAGTTGGGGTGGAATCCAAAGACAAGATTGTCAAGGGTCTTGACTGAATCGAGAGCACCCTCTCCACCACGTCGAAAGCCAAACGGGAACGGACCTCCTGAGAAAGGACAATAGAAGGAGCCGTAACACTCTGACCCAACAGGGGAGTCAGAGCCGAACCTCCAGATGTTGAGATACCAAGGGGAAGGCTCTGCTCAAACAAACTCGGAGCCAACACTTTCCCCTCGGATCCAATACCGAGGCTACAGCTCCAAAAACCAGCTGCATCTGAGCTAGTCGGATCTGACCTGCTCAAGGTCATGGCTGGCGTCTAGGTACAAGGTACCATTGGAGCCGGCCCCTCAACGCAGAGTGTCTTTGGATCCAAGGGCTCCGAAATTTGGAGGGCAGATCAGAGAAGGAGTAATAGGGATGAATACAGACTGCATGCTCCCCACTCCAGAGGGAGAGGGGGCAGGCAAGACTCCCAACTGTATTTAGTTGTGGATAAACTTCCACATCATCCTATTCATCTCTGCTTCCATAATACTGTGGGTGGAGCGGGAAGAGGAGGCCACCGACACCAGCCTAGAGGGGCGGTGAGGGGAGGCCTGAGCTGGCGACCGGGCCCAGAGCTCCTCTGGCTCCGGAGAGAACCGAGGGGAATGGAGTCAGGGAGATTCCATCCTTGTAGCTGACCTAACTTTGGCTGGAGGGCAGGCCGAAGCCGAATGATCTAGGGATCACTTCTTGGGCTTATCCTTTGACTTGGCTGATTTGTTTTTATCCCAGAGGCTGGGGCAGAGACAGAGATAGCAGCCAGGGCAGAAGGGTCCTGAATCCCAGAGGAAGAAGAGGGAAGGAGGCCCTTGAGAATTAGCTTGTTCCTCCTGTCCATCAGTGCCTGGGGATTAAACCCTGCACAGATGGAACAGGAGGTCTGCAAGTGGGCTGCTACAAGACAAATGATGCACAGAGTGTGGCTGTCAGCTGGAGAGAACTTGTGGCCACAGTCGGTACATTTTCTGATGCCTAGTTTGGGGGCATCAAATAATCTCCTAACCCATGACCCAGCACACACTCACTCACACAGAAACCACACATGCGACAAAAACAAGAATAAGAAGTTATGTACCTACCATAACGTTCCATGTTAGTTGTCTTCTCTCGCCTTCTTTCTTGCTTGATGGGTTCGACTCGGCACTTGCTTTAGCTCGAGAACTCCTTTTACCAGCTCGAGGCAGCCCCATATCCCATGATGCAAGGCAGGAAGTACCCAGATCTCGTTTGTTGACAAAAGGGCAATAACACCAAGCATAAACAATACTTCCCAAAGGAAGAAGAAACTTACAGATGGAAAAAGGACCAGGTCTAAATGGTCTTTAGCATTATAGTTTCTTATACAAGGTCTGTCCAGGCCAGGGGGAAGGAGGGAGGGTCGCAAGAAAGAAGGCGAGAAGACAACTAACATGGAACGTTATGGTAGGTACATAACTTCTTAATGTTAAGTTGTCAATCTCGCCTTCATTCTTGCTTGATGGGACCGGCCCCTAGCACCTCTATCCTGGGTGGCTCAATGGAACAAACTCTTGAGGACTGTAGAGCCAAAACTGGCTCTGTCCCTGGAGGCCAAGTCCAATTTGTAATGGGAAACAAAAGTGTGAGGAGTGGCCCAAGTGGCGCTGCACAAATAGTGTCTAAAGGTAGTCTAGCTTGAAAGGCTGTAGAAGTAGCTAAACTCCTAGTTGAATGTGCTTTAGGTTTTGAGCACAGCTGTTTTCCCCTGATCGTATAAATTTCAGTGATGACCGAAGAAAGCCATCTGGACAAAGTCACTTTAGAAACAGGAAGGCCTTTTTATTATCCGCATAGGAAACAAAAAGTTGATCAGATTTCCTAAATTTTTTTGTTCTGTCCAAATAATATCTAAGCTGACGGTGGACATCAAGATAATGTAGCTTTTGTTCAGCTCTATCTGAATAGTTAGGAAAAAATACAGGAGATCAATGGATTGATTCAGATTGTTTTTGAAGCGACCTTGGGTAAAAAAGATGGATTAGTTCTCAAAGATACTCTGTCTTTGTAAAATCAAATAGGGGGGTCGAACCGAAAGAGCATGAAGTTCAGACACCCTCCTGGCAGATGTAATAGCCACTAGGAATAAAGTTTTCCAAGAAAGATATTTCAGGGAACAAGAAACAGCTGGCTCGAAGGGGGGAAGAATCAAGGATGTCAGCACTAAATTTAGATCCCACTGAGGAGGAGGATTCCTGATTGGAGGCTTTAGTAGGAAAATTCCTTTCAAGAAGGCCCTGCAGAGCCTATGGGACATAATATTATGATCTGCTATCCCAACATGAAAATTAGAAATAGCAGCCAACTGAACTCTGACTGTGGAAGAAGAGGAGCCTGCATGAAAAATTTCTGCTAAGAAGTCCAAAACTGCCTGAACAGGGGCAGTAAAAGGATCAATATTTTGGGCCTTAGCCCAATAAGAGAAACGTTTCCATTTGCTCGTGTAAATCCTCCTGGTAGAGGATTTTAGTGAAGCTACTATGATATCTCTAACTGGGTTAGAGATCAAAGGAAGCCTGGCTAGGGAAGGAAGTGGAGCAACCATGCTGTGAGGTTGAGAGAAGGTATTGACCGGTGCAGCTGACCAGATTGGTGAATCAGTAGATCTGGCACTGGGTCCAGATGCCACGGCTGCACCAAAAGGTGGCGATGGAGGAACGGGAACCAAACTTGTCGAGGCCAGTAAGGGGCAATGAGAATCAATTTGGCTCTCAAAACGGTAGCTTTCTGGATCACCTGAGGGATCAGAGGAAATGGAGGGAAAGCATAAAGAAGTCCCTGGGGCCAATCCTGGGTCAGAGCGTCTCTGGGGGGATGGCCTGATAGAGGGAAGAGGCTGAAGAAGTCTGGACATTTGCTGTTTTGGGGAGTAGCAAAAAGATCGCAACATGGACGACCCCATTCCAGAAAAATCTCTTCCGCTATGGATTGCTTGAGAGACCACTCGTGAGGCATGAGAATAGCTCTGCTCAATCTGTCCGCTATAATGTTGGTTTTCCCAGGGATATGCGTTGCTACCAGAAACCGATGAGAGGAGATCGCCCATTGCCATAGTCTGAGCGCTTCGACACAAGGGGTAGGACTTGGTTCCGCCCTGTTTGTTGATATACCAAACTACAGACATGTTGTCTGTGTGGACTGCAATTGTCCCTACGGGAAGAAAGTCGTTGAGGGCTTGCAACGTTAAAAGCACTGCTCTCATCTCCAGGACATTTATGTGCAGATGGTACTCGAACGGTTGCCACGTCCCATGAACCATCCTGCCCTGATAATGACCCCCACCCGATCAGGGAGGCATCCGTGGTGACAGTGGCTATCGGGGACGGAGGTACAAAGCACCTGCCTTGGTGAACCTGAGACGATGTGATCCACCAAGCAAGATGTTCTTTGCATGTTTGTGTCACCAGAATCTGATGACGCATTGGGAGTTGCTGGTATGACCACTGTGTGAACAGCATCCACTGAAGGAGGCGCATGTAGAATCGAGCCAGGGGAAGAAGAGTGATGGCCGCAGCCATAAGACCTAATACCTTTAGAACCATTCTGGCCTGTACCTCTTGCTGGCCAGAATGATCCTGACATGAGTCTGAATGTCTGAAACTCTTTGTTCTGTAAGGGTAGCTGACATCCGAACAGTGTTTAAGTTTGCGCCTATGAAGGTAATAGACTGGCAGGGCGATAAGGATGACTTTTCGTAGTTGACTGAGATGCCCAAATGAGAACAAAGGTCTATTGTGTAATCCCTGGCTTGTATAAGCTGATGCCTGGTGGTGGCTGATAGGAGCCAGTCGTCGAGATACGGAAACACCTGGAATCCTTGACGTCTCAGGTGAGCCGTGACCACTGCCATGCATTTGGTGAACACTCTGGGGCTGTAGTGAGACCAAAGGGCAGGGCTCTGAACTGGAAATGACTGGACCCCAGCCGAAAGCGGAGAAATCTCCTGGAGCGTCTGTGAATTTTGATGTGATAGTACGCATCCTGAAGATCTATTGAGCACATCCAGTTGTCCTTCTGTAAGAAGGGCAGAATTGACTGAAGAGTGACCATTCGAATCTTGTCTTCTTGACAGACTTGTTGAGTCTGCTGAGATCCAATATTGGTCTCCAGTCTCCGTCTTTTGGGGACCAAAAGAACCTTGAGTAGATTCCGGCTCTGAATGGTCTATTGTGACTGGCTGAATGGCTCTTTTTGCAGTAGTTTTGCGATCTCTAACTCTGCAATGTCCCTTAGACCGGTGGTACATCTGGAAGGGAACTTGAGGGAAGGGACTTTCCTCGAAAGGAATTATGTAACCCTTGGATATGATCGACTGTACCCATCTGTCTTGAGTGAGGGAATGCCAGGCTTCTGGGTACAGTGATAATCTTCCCCCGTCTGCCTCCAAGGAGGGACAGCCGGGCAACACCTCAGGGATGCTGAAAGGGCTTTTCAGGAAGAGACTCCCTGTTGCCCTGGTTCTTCGGACCCCCTCTGCCTCTAGAGCGGCGTCTGTTATTGTTACCCCCTCTGCCTCTAGGGGTAAACTGACCACGTGAATCTGGCGTGACTCCTTGGGATTTACGGAACCACATCTTCCCACCCTTCTGTCCTTTGGGATAAGGCCTAGAAGGGGTGGAAAAACGGACTCCAACAGCAGAAAGAGTCTTGCCGTCCTGCTCACACCTGGTCAAGGTTTCCTTCACCTGAGGGCCAAACAAAGCTGACCCGTCAAAGGGAGAATTTGTGAAGGATGCCTTAAAGGGATCCGCAAAATCACATAGCCGCATCCAGGCTTGGCGTCTAAGAGCCACACCTGTGCCTGCGGCTCTACTCGCTCCATCAGCAGCATAAGATATTAGCCGCATGGAGGAGTTGGCAATGGAATTGAGGGTTCCTAGCTGCGAAGCAATCTTTTCTTGGGCCCCTGCAGCTGTAGGATCCTGAACTACTTCTCCCAGCTCCTTCAGGATATCTCTCTGGAGTCTGGTGAAGTGACAAAGATAATTCAGCGAACGCATAGCAAAGGTCGCTGAGGAAAACATCCGCTTGCCGTACCTATCCATGGTCCTAGAGTCCTTATTAGGAGGATGGACGGGCACGGAAGGATCTGCAAGTTCCTTTTTGGTGGCCGCAGCCACCACCATGGCATCAGCGGGGACACCCTTTGTAAGGAATTGTTTGTCACTCGGGGCAGTTATAAATTTAGAAGGCCTCCTAGGGACTGGCTCTACAGAGTCAGGAGCTGTCCACGCCTTTCGTGCTATAACCTGCATAAGGGGGTCGAAAGGCGGAGACACCCAGGAGGTGGAGGGCCGAGATCCAAACGCCTCCAGGTATACTGACTCATCCTCAGAGGGATTGTTGGAGGGCCAGTTTCCCCTCTGTTTCAGAAGTTCTAGGATGTCTGAGAAGGAGACATCCTCAGAGGGGGATCTAGGGGATCCCTCTGACTCATCAAAGTCAGTATCCCAAGTGACAGACTCAGGGCAGTCTACATGCTTCCTCTTACAAGTCCTCTTCCTAGGAGGATCTCCCGAAACATCAGGAGAATCCTCGGAAGAGGGGGAAATTCCCAATGGGGAAACCTGAGGCGGAGGATCTCTGGGTCCTGTAGCAAGAGAAGTGGCAGAGATGTCAACAGGTACAATAGAGGGAGGAGCTACGGGAAGAGACTGCTGACTGATACCAGTGGCCAGTACACTCTTCATCACCTCGAATGCTGCGCGCCCAGGCAGGTCCGAGAGACCCGCTCCAAGAGCTAGGAACTCCAGGGGCCACCGAAAAGGAAGTCTCCGAGGCAGATGTCGGAGCCGAGCTCACCAAGGCCGAGGCTCCAAGGGGAAGAGCGGGTTCGGACAAGGGTCCGATGCCACTCACCCCCTCGGAGGAGACCATGGAAGCCCGACCACCGAATCCCTCCAAGGAAGAGGAGATAAGAGTAGGGGCTGAAGGAACAGAAGGGGGTATCCGTCCTCCAGCCGTAGCAGTAACCTTACCCGAAGACTCCAACTCCAAACTCTGGGGTAGAGTTGAAGGAGGAACTGTAACGGGGTGTGGACCAACAGTCGTCTGCTGAGACGGACTGTGTAGCATTTGGGCCAGTACCTGTGACTTGAGCAATCTACTGACCACTCTCTCTAGGTCATGGTCTGACAACCTGGATGACCTTGAAGATCGGCTCCGATGACTCCGCTCCGATAGAAGAGGGGAGGCCGGAGCCGAAAGTATCGGCTCCAAGGAAGGAGACCTCGACCTCTTCCTGGAATGGGTCATCGGAGCCGATATTATTGATCCTGTCGGCACCGATTTCTCGGAGCCGGCAGAACGCTTCGATGTATCGGCTCCAGCCGGAGCCGATACAGCCACCAGAGTAACGGTGTCGGAGCCGATCGGAGCCGACACCGATGCCTGTGCCACATGGGTGTCGGAGCCGATCGGAGCCGACACCGATGCCCGTGCCACGTGGGTGTCGGAGCCGATCGGAACCGACCCCACAGTGGTCAAAGCAGATTCGGCGCCGATAGCCATCGGCGCCGAAGGCTTAGCAGATCCAGAATCGGCTCCAGCCGGAGCCGATCTCGACTCTATACGAGTCGGAGCCGAGGCCACAGGCTTAGAAACAGAAGCCTGGGTCTTGGCAGATTTTGTTGATTTTTGTGGGGCCGACTTAGCCGGAGAGCCCTCCGGCTTAAGAAGACCCCTTAGAATCAACTTATTCCTTCTCTCCTGCAGGACTCTCTGGCTGAAGGAGTGACAAATAGCACAGGAGTCCTGCAGGTGAAGAGGGCCTAAACAGTACAGGCAAGAAGTGTGACCGTCTGTCAGAGACATCTTCTAACAGCACGAGTCACACTTCTTAAAACCTGAAACCCTCTCTTTAGACATGGTGCCCAAAAAACACACACACACCAGTCCAATTAAATTAAATAGATCCCAAAAGGGGATATAATAAAATAAACCAACACACACACCCTAACAGGGGGGGGATGGGAAAGGGAAATTAACTGACTAAAAAAATTTAAAAGAGACAGGGATTTCTGTCAGAAAATATAAGTTTAAAGTTAAACTATCAAATATAAAAGGTTTTTAAGTAAAAGGGGCTTAAAAGTCACAAAAGTGAATTACTTACCAGGAGCTGGTAAAGAGAAGACCTCCCAAGCGGCAAACGAGATCTGGGTACTTCCTGCCTTGCATCATGGGATATGGGGCTGCCTCGAGCTGGTAAAAGGAGTTCTCGAGCTAAAGCAAGTGCCGAGTCGGAGCCGAGGGATCGGCTCCGAACCCATCAAGCAAGAATGAAGGCGAGATTGACAACTTAACATGTTATGTACTCACCATAACATTTGATGTATGTAGTTCCATCTCGCCTCACATTCTTAGCCGTGGGTTCAGAGCCAAACCTCGGCTCCGACTCGGCAATACTCAAGCTCGAAGTCTTTCAATTGGCTGGGCTAAGAGGTATCCCCTACTGCACTGCTCCCTTTCCCCAGATCTTGTTTGCTGCAAGCTCAATCACACAATCATTCCCATTCATCCACATGACACAAAGAAGTACTGAAACCAGAACTAACCTTTAGGTCCTCCAGGATGGGGGATGGAGGGGGGTTAGTAAAATGTGAGGTGATATGGACTACATACATCAAACATTATGGTGAGTACATAACTTCTTGATGTTATGTAGTCCAATCTCGCCTACATTCTTACCCATGGGACAGTGTCCCCTGCACCTGAACCCTGGGAAGCTCAGTGGAAAATACTCCTGAGCACTTTGGAACCAAAGGAAGATCTGCCTCTGGATACCAAATCCAATCTGTAGTGAGTAATAAAGGTGTGAGGAGATGCCCATGTAGCTGCAGCACAAATATCATCCACAGACATCCTGGCCTGAAATGCTGCAGAGGTAGACATAGATCGGGTAGAATGAACCTTCACTCTAAATGGTAAATTCTTACCACCTGAGGCATAAATGAAGGAAATACAACTAGAGATACATCTAGATAAAGTTAATTTGGAAACAGGAAACCCAATTTTGTTTTCTGAAAATGAGACAAACAGCTGGTCTGATTTTCTAAGATCCTTCGTTCTATGTAAATAAAAGCACAACTGCCTGTGAACATCCAACTGGTGAAATTTGAATTCTGTCATATTAGAGAACTCTGAAAAAAATACGGGTAGTTCAATGGATTGGTTGAGATTACTAACCAAAGCCACTTTTGGCATAAAGGAAGGGTTTGGTCTGAGGGAAACCCTGTCCCTGTGAAAAATCAAGTAAGGTGGTCTTATTGACAAGGCTTGGAGCTCTGAGACATGTCTGGCTGAAGTGATGGCTACCAAGAGGATAGTTTTCCAAGTCAAATATTTCATGTCACAAGTAGATGCAGGCTCAAAGGGGGAAGTGGTGAGGCATTGTAGCACAAAATTTAGATCCCAAGGCATAACCGGTTCAAAGACTGGAGGGTGAAGCAGCACAGTGCCCTTCAAAAATGCCTTACAAAGTCTATGTGCCATTAAACTGGGTTTGTTGGCAACGTGAAAAGTGGAAATAGCCACCAACTGGACCTTTATGATAGCAGCTGCTGAACCTTGATTGAAAAGCATGGAAACAAATTCCAGAACTGAAGAGATCGGGGTTGTGTAAGGATCAATTTGCCTTTCATGAGCCCATATGGAGAATCTTTTCCATTTACTGGAATAAATCTTCCTGGTCAAAGGCTTATGGGAAGAAGATAGAATATGAACCACTTCCGGAGAAAAACGATGAAACCTGATCAGTGATGGAAGTGGAGTAGCTAGTCTGTCAACTGGAGGGTTTGAAGAGAGGGATGGAACTGCCCTGATATATGAGTCAGTAGGTCTGGTTGTGGGTCCAGAATCCAGGGTGCGTCCATAAGATAGTGATGGAGAAAGGGGAACCAAATTTGACGAGGCCAGTGTGGAGCAATCAGAATCATTTTGCTTCCCAAGGATTGCGCTTTCTGAATAACCTTTGTCAACAGAGGAACAGGAGGGAAGGCATACAGTAGACCAGGGGGCCAATCGTGGACCAGAGCATCCCTGGGTGACTCCCCCTGAGGGGGAATAAGGGTGAAGTAGCTGCTGCACTTGGTATTGAGGGGACTGGCAAATAGGTCGCAGCAAAGCTGACCCCATCTGCAGAAAATCTGCTCTGCAACTTGACTGTTCGGGGACCACTCATGAGGCATAAGAATAGCTCTGCTCAACCTGTTAGCGATCACGTTGGACTTCCCCGGAATGTGCATTGCTACAAGAAAACGTTGGGAAGACACTGCGCACTGCCACACTTGCATGGAATCTCTGCAAAGGGGATAAGATCTGGTTCCACCTTGTTTATTCAGATACCATACCACCGACATATTGTCTGAGTGGATCGCAATAGTCCTGACAGGAAGAAAGCTCTGAAGTGCTTGCAACGCTAGTAGCACTGCTCTCATCTCCAAGATATTGATATGCAGATGTATCTCGTGTTCTCCACATGCCTTGGACTGTCCTGCCGAGATAATGCCCCCCACCCCACCCCATCTGGGAGGCATCTGTTGTCACTGTGGCAACAGGAGGGGATGGAACAAAGGGTTTCCCCGCCTTGAGGTTGCTGGTGTGAAGCCACCAGCGTAGATCCTGCTTGCACCTGTCTGTGATCATTATGAGATGAAAAAGTGGCATATTTTGTAGAGACCACTGGGCGAAGAGCATCCACTGAAGGAGCCTCATGTGTAGCCTCGCAAGAGGGACCAGCATAATTGTTGAGGCCATCGTCCCTAACAATTTCAGAACCGTTTTTGCCTTCACTTCCTTTAAAGGGAGCAGCGCGTTTACCTGTTGTTGCAAACCTTGAATCCTTTCTTGAGGTAAAACCGCCCTCATGAGCACGATGTCTAACTCGGTGCCTATAAAGGTGACACGCTGTGAGGGCGACAAGGCAGACTTTTCCCAGTTTAGAGTGACACCCAATTGTTGACAAAGATTGAGCATAACATCTCTGGTCTGTAGCAGTAGATGCCTGATGGTGGCAGAGAGGAGCCAGTCATCCAGGTACGGAAACACTTGGAATCCCTGACGTCTCAAGTGAGCTGTCACCACTGCCATATACTTGGTGAACACCCTGGGGGCTGTGGTGAGACCAAAGGGCAGGGCTCGAAATTGAAAATGACCGTCTCCCAGCCGAAAGAGTAGGTGACTTCTGAATGTCCTGTCCATTTTTATATGGTAGTAAGCATCCTTGAGGTTGATGGAGCACATCCACACTTCCTTTCCCAACAATGGGAGAATAGATTGCAATGTGACCATTCGGAACTTGGACTTCTTCACCTGGAGGTTTAAGTGGCTGAGATCCAAGATGGGTCTCAGTTCCCCTGTTCTTTTCGACACCAAAAAGAATCTGGAGTAAGTCCCTAATCTGAGCTGGTCTGAGGGGACATGCTGGATGGCTCCTTTTTCTAGCAGCTTTTGAATTTCTGAAGCTGCGGAATCCCTCTGATTGGGTGGAACATCTGGGATTCTTTTGATAGGCGGGGGGGGATGGAATGTGATATCCTCCGGAAATCATTTTTAATACCCACTGGTCCTGAGCGATGTGCTGCCAGGCTTCTGGATATAGTGAGATGCAACCCCTGACTGGCTCCGGAGAAGCGCAGTCGGGCCTCCCATCAGGAGTGCTGGTAGGAAGGACCATGAAAGGAATCACAGTCTCCCTGGTTATGCGGGCCTCCTCTGCCTCTAGGGCGACATCTACCTGAGTTGCCACCCCCTCCCCTGCCCTTGGAGGGGGATTCACTTTGTGCGTCAGGGAAAAATCTCTGTGATTTCTTGAACCACATTTTCCCACCCTTCTGGCTCTTGGGATAAGGTCTAGAAGGCATGGAAAAATGGACTCCCACGGCAGACAGAGTTTTACCCTCTTGCTCACACCTAGTGAGAGTGTCTTTCACCTTGGTCCCGAACAAGGAGGAACCATCAAAAGGGGCATTGGCGAATGTAGACTTAAAGGCCTCTGCGAAATTACAAAGGCGCATCCAGGAGAGTCTCCTGAGAGAGACTCTGGAACTTGCTGCTCTACCCACTCCTTCAGCTGCATAGATCAGCCTCGTGGAGGAGTTAGCTATAGAATTTAAGGTAGACATCTGAACATTGACTTTCTGAGTCACTGCGTCAGATATGTTACCTTACAGAGTATCTCCATGCTCTTTCAGGAGATCTCTTTGGAGCCTTGTAAAATGTGATAAGTAATTCAGCGACCGCAGAGTAAAGGCTGCTGAAAAAAACATATTTTTTCCATACCGGTTTATGGTCCTAGACTCCTTGTTAGGGGGACGGACGGTAGATGAAGTCTCAGCCAGTTCCTTCTTGATGGCAGCTGCCACCACCATGGCATCAACTGGGATGCCTTTCGTAAGAAAGTCTTTGTCAGCAGGAGCGGACAGAAATTTGTTGGGTCTCCTGTGCACTGGTTCCGCAATGTCAGGGGTTTCCCACACCCTACGACAAACCAGATCCAGGAGTTCGTCGAAGGGTGGAGAGACCCAAGAGGCGGAAGACTGAGCCCCAAAGGCCTTCAGGAACACTGACTCCTCTTCAGAGGGGGGGTTTTGAGGGCCAGTCGCCTCTCTGTTTCAAGATCTCTAGGATATCAGAAAAGGAGATATCCTCAGAGGATGACTTGGGGGACCCCTCTGACTCCTCGAGGTCAGTGTCTGATGTGAGAGACTCTTCCTGGGAGTGTAAGTGCTTCCTTTTGCACGTTCTTTTTCTGGGGGGCTCCTCAGGCACAAACTCTGGTGAGCCCTCAGAAAATGGGGGACCACTCATGGGTGCTTCCTGAGGCCTTGGGTCTCTGCTGTCCAAAGATAGAGGGTGATCAGAGGCTGTTACCAGGGTTGGAGGGGGAAGAGTCTCAGAACTGTATGATGCAGCTGAGGATCTGGCCAGCACGCTCCGCATGACCTCGAAAGCTGGTCCCCCCGGCTTCGAAGATCGACTAACGGTGGAATCTCTCAGAGCAGAGGGGACAAGGTCCGAAGCCGAAGCAAGAGTCTGGCTCACTCGAGCTGAAGCACCGAGTGGGAGGCTGGGAGCCGAACAGCGTCCCGAGGCCTCCCCTTCAGGTCCGAACGAGGAACCATGAGTCCTGGACCCGATGGATGGAGCCGACGGGGTCGGAGCTGAGATCGGAGCCAACAAGCCAGAATGGGCCATTGGAGCTGACCTAGAAGCATCATATGGCGCCGACCGCTCTGGCTCCGAAGGCTGGGATTTGCTCAGAGGAGGATCTATCGACGATGGATGGGTGACTGTCTCTGGAGCTGACTGGGCTGGAGCCGAAAGCAATTTAGCCAGCACCGATGATTGGAGCAGTCTCTGCACCACTCTATCCACATCTACATCAGAGAGTGTCCTGGAGGACCTAGAGGACAAGGTGGGAGATCTAGACCTCCTCTCAGAAGGAGACCTGCGAGGAGGAGAGACCGGTCTAAAAACTGGAGACCTGCTCCGAGCTAGCATCTCTGTCACCAGCTCTGAAAAACTGGGAGCCGATGTAGGTCCTGTAGCTTCAGAAACTTCCTTCGGCACCAAAGACAATGGAGCCGAGGATGCCACAGTAGATTGGTAACTTTCTCCAGATGCTCCGATAGTACAGACGGAGCCGGAGAATGTTTCTTTGCTTTAGATGTTTTGGCGGGAGAGGACTTAGCACTAGAAGACCTCTACAAATCTTCCTCAAAGGAGGGTTTCAGTAGACCCTTCAGTATCAGCTTGTTCTTCCTTACTTGAAGAACACGAGGGCTGAACGCATGACAAAAAGCACAAGATGCCTGAAGGTGTAGAGCCCCCAAACAATAAACACATAGCGAATAGCAAAAAATTAGTCAATTAAGACACAAAAGTTATACTTAGCCACAGCCAAGAGCGAGACCGCGTCTGAGCTTTGTGAGCGGCAAACGAGATCTGGGGAAAGGGAGCAGTGCAGTATGGGATTCCTCTTAGCCCAGCCAATTGAAAGACTTTGAGCTGTAGTATGGCCGAGTCGGAGCCGAGGTTCGGATCCAAACCCACGGGTAAGAATGTAGGCGAGATTGGACTACATAGCATCAAAAGTTAGAGCAAGGGTTTTGGGGTTTTTTTTGTTTTTTTTTTTACAACCGACGCAGAAGAGCAAGGGAAGGTAGAAAGGTGAAAAAGAGTAAAAGGATATGAGAAAAGAAGAATCTACCAGTTAAAGAAAGTCACTTACCCAACAATAACAGCAGTGAGCATGGATCGCAATGCGGACATGAAGCGTGGCAAACGAGATCTGAAGGGATGAAGGAGACAGGGGCATTATGGGTAGGGGAGGAGATCTGAGCTCGAATCAGATGTTGGATATGCGGCCAAGTTGGATCCATGCAGGATCCGGGAACCCACAGGTCGAAGACCAAATGAAGATACCAACTTCAGATCAAATAGTTACCAATCGTAAATCCTACTACTCCAAACATCAAAACAGTTATAAATCTAATCCCAAAAAATTCTGGAGCAGTATCTCTGCCCTTCTCACTCCTGGCAGAAAAGACAACCCTTGCCCAGATCCTAACTCTCCTGATCATGTTATTGCTGCTCAATGTAACTCCTTTTTCTTACACTCTATAGCCAAGCTAACCACATCTTTCCCTAACAATGTATTAGCTTCCACTATGTCTTCTACTCATAACTTCCCTTCCTTTACCTTCAGACCCATTCCTGTTAATACCATAAAAACTACTACAAAAACTAAAACTATGTTCTAATGCCCCAGATAACCTACCATCCAAATTTCTGAAGATAGCTGCTGATGGCATAGCACTTCCCATCTGCAACCTAATTAATTGTTCCATTCAAGAATCATATGCTCCCCTCCTCTGGAAAAAATCTTTATTATTCCCTTACACAAAGGGGGCTACAATACTGACATCTCCAGTTTCCATCCAATAGCCCTTCTCTCTCCTATCTCTAAGATTCTTGAAAAATGCATTCACTTGCAAGTCCTACCTTATCTTTTAGACAATCATCTGTTGACCCTTACTCAACATGGATTTAGACCTGGACATAGCACCACCACTGCCCTTCTTTCCTTTCTTGATATAATTAACCATGCTTGCGACTCACGTAATATTGTATCTACCCTTTTCCTAGACTTATCCAAAGCTTTCTATACTATTTCCCATCATTTACATCTTTCTTAACTCTCTCTTCTCAACATATCTCACTTTTCCATCAATTGGTTTTCCAGTTACCGCTCAAACAGATGTCAAGCCATCAAGTGGAAAAACTGTATCTCTTCTTACTCTGACAGAAGTATTCTGAGGCTCTATTCTGGGTCCCTTACTATTTAATATTTTTATCAATAACCTCCAGCACTGTATACCGAATGTCAAACTTGTCCAATATGCAGATGACTATACCATTACCTATTCTGTCAAATCTCTCATTACTCTCATGCAAGTAACTCAAAATGCCTTCAGCAGCACTGAGTCTTGGTTGTTGAACAATCACCTAGCACTCAATCCATCTAAAACTAAAAGCATGTTATTCACACCATCAAAAAACACTAAAATTGACAAGAACTCCTTCTTGATAGTCAGCCAAAACAATACCCCCATCAAAATAGTTCCCCATACTAAGCTACTTCGTGTCATTATTGAAAACTTAAAGTTCGACATTCATCTGCATACTAATATCATGAAAAGCCATCAAAAGCTCGGAATGTTGTATCGGCACAATCGGTTCCTCGCCCCTTCAACTAAACATACTGTTGCTGTCACTTACCTCCATCCCTCTCTCATGTATGGAGCCCCTCTCCTTACTAACCTTCAATCCTCTCTAAAAGGCAAAACTTGCAGCTTGTTACAATAAAATCTCTAAGTTTGCTACTGGCTCCAGGCCCTCCTCTCACCACTGTGATTCCTTATACTCCTTAAATTGGTTGGAACTTCCTATCTCTTTAATATTCAACTTTCCACTGTACATAAACTCATCTTTAATCCTTCTAACTGCCTCTCCCTCTCTTCTTTCCTCACCCTTCATTTTCCTGAAAAATCACTCAGATCCAAAAATCAGAATGTCCTTGAAGTGTATAAACCCACACGTAATCCAGAACAACTTTTATTGTCATTTTCCCTAACACGCAAATGGAACTCTCTTCTACCACACATCCAAACTACTCAGAATCAATGTAGTTTTAAGACTTTGCTTCATTCCTACCTCTCAGCTAACTGGGAATGCTCCTGCTCTCATCCTGCCAAACTTTTATCTATTTTACGTCTACTTTCTATTAGGCTTTCTTTCATAATTTCTGCCTAACACTCACTATTTTCTTCTTTCACCTTCCTAATTTGTCTTTCATTTAAGGCAGTTTTATACCTTGACCTTCAGAAGGCCAATTTATAACATGTAATCCCAGAATGCTTTGTTATGGCATATGACACAAAATGCTTTGTTATTATTATTACTTTGTCAATCTGTTACTTTTTTACATCATGTATTATTTTTGCATTGTTTTTCACTATTGCAATATTGTAAGTGGAGCTTTTCTCCCTGGGCCTCCAGTGAAAAAGGGCTCATTTTGGCCCAATGGACTTTCCTGGTCAACAAACTGCAAACAAATAAATAAATACATTTTCTTGTAATTGCTTTTTTGGCAGCCATCATAATTAGACTCAGCAAGGCCTTACTCTGTCTAGGCAATTCTGAGTTTGTATCATAGCTAAAAAAAATAATTTCCCTAGTCACTCCAACTTGCTCACACAGCATCTCCAACACAGCAGTCTGCAGGGAATCTTTAAAGTCTACCAGCTCATTACACTTCCAGAAAATACACTCCCAATTTCATCTTTCTGCCCCATCACACCTCCAACATTTGGTGTCTACCTTAGGAAAAATTCTTTGAAGTCTGCTTGGGGTATAAAAATACCTATGTAAGCACTTTGAGGGAAAGATCCAAAGTCTTCTGTTGCATATTTGGGAGACATACATACACCCCCCATTGTTTCTTTATAAATTGCTTATCTAATCTCTCTTCCCAGTCCTTTATAACCTCCTCTGATTGACTCTTATAGTTATCATGCAATATTTTATATGCTCTACTAATTATTCCTTTCTTAATGGCAACATGTTCTAGATTCTACTAAAAACTGTACCAGTGCTAGTTGTTCATTTAGGAACCCCCCCCCCCCCATTTCTTTCTCTTTGCCTATAGCCTGATATCAATCCTTGATATGGAAGGTAATCTTTAGGCTGCAGTCCAAAGAAGTTCTTGACATCTTCCCATTCTATTACCTTTCCCTCTCTACTTTTTTGCTCGCAGTAGCTTAGTTCCTTTGCCAGTTATCTCCAATATATTCTCGCCCCCTCTTGCCTATTGTCTGTTTCCCTAATTGTAGTCATCCCTATCAGCAGAATCTGCTTTCTCCACTCCCATGTTGGCTTAGTTCTTAGAAGACCTTCTGCCACTTTATTAATATAATATTCTGCATGATTATTGCTGTTCTCCTTAAAGGTCTGCATCCAAAATCCCAGTCTCTCCCTGTTACTTGAGGTTTCCTCCTCATTTCATTATCTCTTTCCACTCTGAATTATAGTTTTCTTCTTGTGTTATGTATAGGAGCCTTAAGTGCGTTGCTCTGAAATACCCCTTCAACTCGGGTAATCCCAAACTACCCTGTTCTATTGGAAGAATAAGCTTATCCCACTTGGCTCTTGCCGTCTTCCCCTCCCAGATAAAATCCTTCAGCTCTTTATTAACTTCTATCCACAACTTCTCCTCTCATTGATACAAATATGCCTGACCTGTGTATAAGACTAAAGGGACTAAAGTCATTTTAACTGCTTGTACCTTACTATCAATATCCATATAACAGAGCTTCCATTTTCTCAGATTTTTTTAAATTATCTTTTTAGTCTCTTCCCACATATCCTTAGCTGCCACACCAGTACCATTTTAATTCATGCTCCAAAAACTTCATTTTATTATGTGCCCATACTGCTGAATCAATTTGTATGTGGGTACATAATTTACTGCTATTGCTTTTGTTTTTGCTGCATTCATTTTGCTAAAGGTTTTAAACTATCTAATTATGTTCCACCGCACTGTAACATCCCTTTCTGGTTTTGTCAGGTATAAAATGATTTAATCTGCAAATAGAGTCAGCTTTTCTTGACTACCATCACGGCCGGAGTTAGCATTTTGGGGGCCCCCAGCAAGTGTCATGTTGGGGGCCCCCTAGGCGTTTTCAGTCTATTACCCTGTCACTGCCACCCCTCCTAAGCAACCTTTTAGTTCATGCTGTAAACTTTTAGCAGTAGTACACACAGAATGACCTGTAGCTACAATTCTTTTACATTACAACAGGCTTATGTACCACACTATGTTGGCCCATCTCACAAAGGGGCATTCACAGTTACGGCATTTAGCTGCAACAATGATACATTACAATAACATTATGGACAGGGTTGGACTTAACTAAAATTGCACCCTAGGTACTGCCCTCTGTTTCAGCACCTCCCACACACACACACATCCTTCAGTGCTCCCTCCATTTTCCCCACATCTTGAGCTCACCATAGCATGCACATTACCTTTTTTCTTCATTTACTCACATTTTGCCTTACACTTCAGCTTTTTCAAGAAGCCATGACATGCTCTAATGCTCTAATGTGCATTTTAACGTTTGTTTTTTTAATTTTTTAGATAACCTTTTAATCCAGTGATGGCTTGAACAGAAATTAAGACTAAGGAAAGAAATTCAGTATGGTTCAGCTTTAGTTTTCCTTGCATGCTTTCAACACATCTTTCATGTCCAAGACAGAGGAGTAATAACAATTCAAGAAATAACTCAATTAAGTAGGTGCCTTCAGAAGCTATAGGGGTTATAGATTCTCTGGGATGTGTTTTAGAGCATTTTCCCAAACTTTTAATCCAACAGTGGTCTAAACAAAAATCATGAGTAAGAAAAGACTGTCTTTTTTTTTTCTTTCAAGAAAGACCTAAGTTGTGACCAAGGCTTAATGTTCAAAGATGACAAAATAGTAGCTCATATTAAACTAGCAAGACAGTTGTTGTGAGGATAGACAGGTTCTATCTGGGAATACAGTCTGCCTCCCTCACCCCCCCAAAAAAGACAGTAAATGCCTACGTATCCCTCTGGTGTTAGACTGGGGTGGAAGCAGAGGTTCAAATTGCCACAGGCATGTATTTCAAGTGTCTGCTGACATACATAGCATGCCTCCTCACCCCAACCCCAAAAGGCAGCCACTTGTATACGTACCTGATGTGTGAAAGTCAAAAAAGCATAATGATTACAGTAATGTATTCCACTGTATTCATGGCCGGCCTTAGGCATAGGCAAACTAGGCAACCGCCTAGGGCGCCGTACAGGCCGGCCTCATAAGGGGCGCAAAATCTCAAAACAAACCAAAGTTAAAAAGTTAAACTTTCTTTACTTTTTAACATTGCGCCCGATACCTGTTTGTACACAGTAACATTGCGCCCTCCCCCCACGACTGACGACACGAGCACACAGCATAGAACGTCCCCCTCCCTACGTTGTTCTTCCATTCCCTCCCCCCTGCGTGATGTATGGTGAGTCTTTTTTTTTTTTAAAAACCAGCTGCCTAAATCACGAAAGTTGCAGCCGGATTTCTTCTGCTTTGTCTTTCTTTAGTTAGAATAAGGCTGTACAACTTGCCGTTTTTTTGCTTTCCCAGCTGTATTTAGAAACATGATGTGCACGTGGTCTTGGTTCGTTGGTAATGGCAACCAATTTCGTTTTATTGCTGCAAATGATAGGTGTATGTGTTTTTGAGTATGTAACTGTTCTATCATGATCTACCTAGCCCTCTTTTTACACCCGCTAAGCTGTTTTATTTATTTTTTTATGTAAAACTCAATAAACAGTTTAACGAGTGTAACAGAAGGGCTAGGTAGATCATGATTGCACAGTTATGCACACAAAACATGTTGCGGTTGATAATTGTGTAATGTAAGGTAAAAAAGTGCCCTGAAATAACTGTAGCCTGCTTGACATATTTTGCTTGTTATGCTGCTTTCTCTTGCCTCCTTCTCCGTTTTACAACTAGCCTGTCAGTAAGTTGCTTTTCTGTTATGCACATTAAGGTAAACACAAGAGAGATTTTTGTGTGTAATGCTTCTGCTGCTTCCTCTCCATTTAGGAGAGATTTTATGTGCAATGCTTCCTCTTCATTAAGGAGATTTTGTGTAATGCTTCTGCTTTCTCAACGTTAAGGAGGGATTTTATGTGCAATGCTTCTGCTGGTCACTCACCATTAAGGAGAGATTTATGTGTGTGTGTGTGTGTGTGTGTGTGTGTGTGTGTGTGTGTGTGTGTGTGTGTGTGTGTGTGTGTGTGTGTTTGTCTGTCTGTCTGTGTGTGTCTGTGTGTGTGTGTCTGTGTGTGTGTGTGTGTGTGTGTGTGTCTGTGTGTGTGTGTGTGTGTGTGTGTGTGTGTGTGTGTGTGTGTGTGTGTGTGTGTGTGTGTGTGTGTGTGTCTGTAAAATGTCCCGGTTATGTATAACAGGCAGTTAGACCTAACCCAGGCTCAAACCCTATACCTTGCATACAGGAGCCTGCATTCTCTACCCACATCAGCACTTGTCATATTCAGGAAGTTCAGTCCATAGCTCTCAACTGTGTACATATTCACATAACATTATACTTGACTTATACTTTTTGTCTGTTCCTCTTAAATTTTGTGGTTTTCTGGCAAATCAGTGAGGATGGAATTCACTAAATCATGATAGCCCTTTAAGTTTTAGTTTTCCTCTCTTTTTTGTAAACACATGGTTACACAACATAATTTTAGCAATGTTCTAAGATTATACAAGCAATATTTAAAACATGCCCCTGGTTTTGGGCCTCCCCCCAATTTTTGGCTTGCTCCAGATATCTTCTGCTGTAAAATTGAGAGATCTAGTTATGCCAAGTGGATGGTGCATTGGTAGTGTTATTGCCACACAGCAAGAGGTTCTCTGGTTTGATTCTTGGCTGGGGTGCCTTCTGTGTGTAGTCTGTATGTCCTCCCATTGTTTGTGTGGGTTTCTGTGGCTGCTCTGGTTTCCTTCCTCCCCTGTTACAATGACATGTGTCTGGAGCATTTCTCCCTGGGCCTTTGCTGAAAATTGGCTTTGTTGCAAGTTGAACTTTCCTGGTAAACAAATATTAAATAAAGTTTGCTGAGAGCTTCAGGAGAAGAGTAGTTTAGTGATGCTTATTCCGTGTCTGTTTGCATTGTTAGTAGCACAATGGGTAGTAGCCTTACTTTTGAGGCAGAAGGCTGTGGGTTCTACTCCCACATTATGCCGACGTATCACTGATACTGCACTTTGTTGTACTTTAAAGGGAGTGGATGCTGCAGTCCTGTGAATGTCCTCCTTTGGAGACATTACCTAGTAACTATGAACCATTTATTATGTTGCCATCCATTCCCTATTGCAAAAATTACTAGCTTATCATTCTTTAACATAGACCATTTATTCTTCAAGGGCAACAGCCACTTTATTTGTAGATGAAACAATGAAATATAGAGTGGTTTCCTAGCAACAACCTCTTCATTAGTGATAGATCCCTTTATTGTGGAATTATTTAGATTACTTACTTCTGCAGAGAGTTTTCATGTTTACTGATATTGGTGAATTGTAATGCCAGAAGTTTGAGTGGCCTTTTATGGTTGAAATTTTCTGAAATGGGTAGTGTCATTGGTTCATAAATTTTGTTTCATTGCTTACTAGAAGACGGTTCAAAACTACAAATTTAAAACACAATCTAACAACTGGTGCTATATTGTACAAGGAATATAATTTAATATAATCATGAAGGTGAATCATAGAATGTATACACATATGCATGGCCCTAAACATGTTCAACACCAGCCCAGAGAAAAGTGTGAAAGGCTCAATCATCGGCAACGTTTAAGCATTACTCTTGTTACCAAAGCAATGAATGAATTTAAAACAGCTACATTACCTTGACCTGGCCAAGCCTTTTGGCAAAATCCCCTACTCAGGTGTAGTACAACAAATGATTAATGTAGGTTCAAACACTTGCATCACTAGCTGGATTGGCAACTTGAGCACAGGATGCAGGGGATCAAAACAGGGGAAGAAACCAGTCACCAATGGAGTCCCCTAGGGTTCGGTACAGATCCTTCTTCTGTTTGGCATATACATCTCAAAAGTAAAAGGAAACACCAAGTGGCCTTGGCCAGTTAATTTGGAGATGACTGCGAGCTAGGGGCAGTTACTGAATCCCCAAATGACTTAACCATTATGCAGGAAGGTTTGTCCCAAGCAATTGATTCATTAATTCCTGGAAAATCTTCCAGGAATTAATGAATCAATTTCTATATCAAGTATATTAAAATTGAAACATATATTAGGTTTATATCTACTATTTATTGTTTTCAAGCTTATAAATTATTGTATAAATGCAAGTTGATTGTGGCATTTTACATTTTTATTGTTTGTATTGGGTTAATATTGATTTTAGTGACTAAATTGATGAGGTTTCTTTAAGATTTAATTATGTACTAATAGGGGTTGATTATAAAAGGCTGGGTTATACGTAGAAAATGTTTTGATTTTTTAATATTGTTCTGAGGAAATCCCTTGTCTGTTCAGGGAAGAAAGCACTTAACTTTGGATTAAACTTATACATTCAGCTGTTTGCCCATCCATTTTCTTTGAGTTATTGTCCCAAGCAATAACTGGTGTCAAAATCATGATAATGCCCTTGGAGAAGTGGGAGAACTGACTACACTGTTTAGCATATTGTAACTTGTGGGTACAGTGACCTAACTTTTGACCAACATGTGCCTAGAGTCATAAGAAAGCTTTTCTATATTGCACACCTTATAAACAAATTGATTGCGACTAGATCTAGAGATGTTGTTGTCTCACTTTACAAAGCTTCTGGTTTGATTTCCATTACTGCTTAATACTGATGCTTCTGCTAGTAAAATGGGAAGCTGTCTTAGACTTATTATCCTCATGTTTTAAAACTTTCACTTTATTCTATCTTGTGAGGTCAGCACAGATGTATGCAATCCTATATATGGATCTTTACACATAATTAATTTTGATGAAGCCCATACCTCCTTCAGAATGGGGAATACATAATCTTGTTATACACTGATTAGTGTCTCTGCCTCCTTACCCCCGTGCCTGTACTGTGACAGCGTTATTTACGTTTGGAACTATTTAAACCAATAAGTATTGCACTGCCAATATTTACGGCTCACTCTAGGCTTATTTTATTGTGAAATTGAAGTTTTCTGCATGTAATTCACAATACAATAATAAATACATTTTTATATGAAGACAAAAATACTGGACCAAATTATAGTTTTCACTGTGTCAGTACATGGCAACTGTCTTTAAGAATTCTAGTCCATGTGGAGATTGGACTGTCTGCCCCAAAGATTACTGGTTCATATATTAATACAGTTTATTATATGGAGTGCAGTTTGGAGACTTATTAATTGAATTTGAAGGAAGGTAATACTGATAAGTGTTCTACACATTGACTAAATGTAAGAGTCGATGGCACAGTGACAAAAATAGTAGCAAGAAAGGGAAGTTGATGGCATTTTTAATCTGTAGGACCTGATAAGTTAACTTTATATAGTGCATCAAATTAGTCTTTGATGGGTGAGGCTGTTATTGCTTATGCAAAGCCGTGCATCTGTTACATGAATAAAAGGTGAAAGTTGTATTTCTTTGGTTCTGTTTACAGGCTTGTATACAAATATTGGTCTCTCGCGCATGCAATATGAAAGAGGCACTCACACTGAGAATTTACACACTATAGCAACTTTGATACGTCTATTTCATTAACTTATTCTATATTGTGGTTTATGTGCACAGTCTGTACAAGGATTGTAATTGGAAGCAAATTATCCAGTGAATGCTAACGTACAGTTGAACAAAATGTTGCTGTCAGTCATAAAGTTTATGATTATGTGAGAAAGCACTTTGGTTTAACATCATGTCATTATTTAGAACAATGCATGTTAATAGAAATCATGTTTTATTTCTGCTGACATTGCTTTGAGTATGATTTAAGTCCTATATTTCTGTAGTAGCTGCTTCGATACAAGCAGTTGTTAATTATATGACTTCTAAGCTGTGTGACCATTATTCCTTTCTCTAAGGTATAGTGCACATTGTCTGCTTGCTTTGTCTGATACATCTCATGAGTTGATTTTTATTTCTGCTTCATGACTGCAGTATTGCTTTGCATTTACTGAGAATGGTGAGCACCTTAATGTACTTACTATATACTCAGCGATATTTTTTATCTTCAGTAACCTGTTCGCTCCTTTTATACTAAAATGTTGGTGCCAAAAGAACTTCTAGCCTGTGTTAGTCTAAAAAAACAAGCTGGTGTTACCTTTGTAATAGCAGGACATGGTACGAAAATTGGACCTAGATGGCATGCCCTTGCTTATAGGCTGAGCAACATGGAATAAATTCCTTACTATCTTGGACACATGTTGGTCAAAACCAGGTTACCATCTACATGCATACCCAAATCCCAACTTGTTCTCCCGTTAGGGGTATGCCATCAATGAGGTCATGTCCTAGGGTGAGTGACTTCCCAAAGGGAACTATTATACATTTTGTGGCACTGAGCTTTAAACCATGGCTTTAGCACCTGTCATTTGGCTGTGTGAATGCTACACTAGCAACAGATCAAGCAGGTTTGTTAAGGAGGATTCAGCCTTCAATTGCAGTTAACTACACTACAAGGTGTCTGTTACAGTATGACTGTTTTTTCATGCATTTAAACATTGAAAGAACTGGAGTGGGTTTTGTGGGAGTGACCCATCTGTGGACATGGTTCAAATAGGGGTGTTCCTTGAGTTTGATGTGGGTGGGGCTTAAGGGGGGCCAGAGCAGTACTTCGCCTAGGGCGCTGTTTCAGCTAAGGCCGGCCCTGACTGTATTGTTCCTGGATAGTACACTGCCCCTACTCAAGATATAATAACCTTCTTTGTACACCTCTGAGGTCTGTGAGAAACGTAAAAGAAAAAATGACTACACTGTCCCCAGCCCAAACACAACTTATAATGACCTCCTGTGCACACCACTAAGGTTTGACTGTGATGAAAATTAAAGTAGTAGTAACCACACAATCCCCAGCACCCCCCATAACCTACATCAACTTTCTGTGAACACATGTCAGCAGGGCTGTTTTTTGAATGGGTGTGGTTAACAGAAGAGGCCATTATTAACTTTATCCTAAAAGGATCTTATCACAGCTTTGTTCAGGTTAGAGAGTGTAATCAAAAATTACTACATTTTTCCTCCTCATTTTTCCCCAATCAGCAACAAGTTTTGTGGGGGTCCCCAAAGAATCAAGGATGATTAAGGGGACCCCCTTGTATCCATTTATACAGTCTGGGGAGTGGGGCAACCAGACTCCTACTCCTATTAGAGCCAAGCGTCTGAATGTTCTGTGATACATTTTGGGCCTTACCTTTGAAATATAATTACTTGTTAGCCACATTTTTTACTGATACCCAGAAGAATACTGTATGTATCCTGGCATTATTGACTGTGTGTGCACAGATAAAAATCAGTGATATTTTTTACACACACACACACACACACACACACACACACACACACACACACACACACACACACCACGCATTAGGCATATCAGTACTAGCTTCATATTTGTTTCAGCAAATAGCAATACATTGTGTAACACTGGTACTGCCACACCAGATCAGCAACTGCTATTTAGCAGTCGTCAAACAGCAGCTGGGATAAGTCACTATTACTTGCCTCATTGAGAAGCAGGAGTGGCCTTAAGTCAACTGGTGCCCTAGGCAAAAGGGCTCCATGGAGTCCCCCCACACCACCCAGTGCCCCCATCCTTGTCTACCTACACCAAGTAAATACTGGAAAAGCGCCCCTGCTAGAGCGGCGCCCTAGGCGGCCACCTAGTTGGCCTATGCCTAAGGCTGGTTGTGTTGAGGAGTAATGCATACCTGTCACTTTGCCTGATTTCAGAGACCTTTCCTGATTTTGCCTCATAATTTTGCTCTTTTCATAAAAAGTTTGATTTGCTGGTAAATTACTCAAGACTTCAATCAATAAATTCAGACATCAGAGTTTTACACTTCTTATTGTCCAAAAAATGAATGTTGATGCAAAATGTGTTATTCTATTAACTTTTTAAGTGAATTAGAGTATTACTTGAAACATGTTCCTGATTTTGAGCCTTTATCCTGCAATTATTTTTGGCAATGCACGGAACTGTTTAGCTACAAACTTGAATTTTATAGTATCTTGTGTTCTGCCAGTATTTAGAAAACTCCCTGAAAGAGAAAACCATTCTTAAAGATTGGAAGCTTCAGCTCTTCAAAATCCAAGGTGTGCACTGAGATCAGCCACTCCTGGCTGCTTGCTGATCTGTCTAGTGCTTACTCTTCTCATGTTTATCAGCTGTATCCTGAAAGGGTTATATCACAGCCCTGTTAAGGTAAAATTGCATGATCAGGAAATCAGTATATTTTTCTCCTCATTTTTCCACAACCAGAAGCAGCTTTTGTGGGGCCCCTACACAGTCAAGGATGATTAAGGGGGGGGGGGGGGGGGCTGCAGCCATGGGTATTGCAAGTACCTAAAGTGGGCAATGTTGTTAATTTTAGTGAAGACAGTGTCCACCAGCAGGACTTAACTAAGCTAGGGGCACAATGTCAGTGGTAAAATATTTAATGGAATTGTGAAGCCTGTCACTTGATAAAACACTGTTACTGTAGCCAGAATATCTGTAAATTTTAAAGGAGATCTAAATAAGAGTTATTATTACCCACCTGGTTTAGTAAGTATATAGGATTGCTGTACTAGCTTTTGTTGGTTTGACAGACATGATATAAAATATCAATTTTCAGATAAATTGCTGTGGTTGGGGGCCCCCCAGGAACAGGGGGCCCTCCAGCGACTGCAGGGTTCACTGGTGCCTAGAGCCGGCTAGGACTACCATACCAATTTTGGTTCTGGTTTCTGAGTCCCTTATTTTCTTTGCCAATTATTCTAAATATAATGCAAATAGCAAAGGGGCGAGAGGACACCCCTGCCTGGTTCCTCTTCTCAAGCAGAGATTAGAATTAAAGTCACCCCTGCCTGGTTCCTCTTCTCAAGCAGAGATTAGAATTAAAGTCACCCATGCCTGGATCCTCTTCTCAAGCAGAGATTAGAATTAAAGTCTTTGAAGAGGTTCTCTGGTTCAATTCTCGGCTGGGGTGCCTTCTGTGCGGAGTCTGCATGTCCTCCCTGAGGTTGCGTGGGTTTCCTCCAGGTGCTTCGGTTTCCTCCCACATCCCAAAGACATACTGTAGGTGGACTGGACACTCTAACTGGCCCTAGGCTTGAGTGCGTGTGTGTGTGTGTGCCTTCTGTGGAAGGTTGGGTGCCAGGCTGGCAACTCGACACTGTAAAACTCCACTGCCAGTCATGAGCGGACAGGTGATCCACTGTGGCGACCCCTAACTGGGAAAAGCCGAAAGAAGAAGATGTTAATCTTTTTTTCCCAACTCCAGAAGAAACATGCGCTTTCACAGAAATTACAGTGTAGGAAAAATGCAAAAAGAAATATGATGGAAAGTAAGAACGGTTAGATGAACATATCTGCTTGCTTTCTTTCTTTGAGGCACTGAGTTTTGTTAAAGAGAAAGACATTTACATCTGAAAACTAAGGTTGAAAGTTTACACTGTTTATCTGAGGTGTGACTTTTAAATGTCATTGTTTTTTATTAATGGCTCTGTAGTTTGGATAAGTGATGTAACCTAATTACTCTGCTACTCTTAGTAACTGTTGTGATGTAACAGATGAGACAACTGCAGGAAAGAAAGGCAACCATAATTATTAAATGATGTTTTCTGTAAGTGAAGTGTTTATTGTTGGATTACAGGGAAGGAAAAAACACTTTTTTGTAAGTAAAATCGGGTCGTCAAGTACAATGTTTTCTGCAATGTGTACTTTACAGCTTTCCTGAATCTAGGTTTTATTCATACCAATAACATTATTTATACTGAAGCAAAACATGTATGTAATTTTATCACATAAAACATACTGTAATGTTTAACTGGAGGACAGGTCCTTTGTTTCTCTTTTATAAAAAGAATGCCATAAAATTTGGTGTGTGTGTCTTCTAAGGTGCATCATAAAGAACATTCTTATGATTAGATTAACTTTCTGATAATGGACACACTTCTCATTGTCCGGGATGCCAGTTAAATCTAACAAAAGACTTTTCCTGTTAAAATAAATTAAATGCATACATGGAATCTAAGTGTAATAGTCAACATTTTGGGAAATATACTTCAGAAACATGCTAGCTCTCAGAATGATTCCAAATACCTAACAAGTGCTCACCGAAACTGACTTTCCAGTTAAAGACTGTGATATAAATAACCTGACTTTGTGATGGTCAGAAAAAAAAATCCTGAAAGGTAACAATCCTAACATTACAATAAACCACACGTCATGTGTAAATCCTACTTTGATCCACAGCTCTCTCTTTTAGGTGGCAAATGTGATGTACACAATCAGGGAGTCTAGTCATACTGCCTGAGTTTATACCGGACATCTGAATCAAAGACCCAGGCAGAACAAACAACAAGCAGCACATATGTACACCTGAGTGCGTGCACGTACATATACACACACACACACGCACAAAACATGCTCACATACAATAGAGTGCAAAGCCCGAATTAACAACACAGAGAAACACGTTCCAATGCAAAATGTCTGGAAGTATATTAATGTAACAGCAGGTAGCCAGTCTACAATACAAACATTCCAAGGGAGAAACAAAAGGCCATTCATTAAGTATTTATTTAATTGTATATTCTGCAAATTTAACTACAGAAGAAACTACATCCCTCAAAAGGCTGTGAAGTACTGTGAGAGAAAAAAGAACATTTGTCCTGCAACTGACACAGCTCACATTAACATAAACAGCTCATCTTCTTTGTCACAAATGATCAAAGGAATATTTGCACAATGAAAAAACATACCATTTGCCAAGTCATCATACTCAGAAGGCTTGTGAGGTCACTAAATGTTGCTTTTGATAGAGAGAACCATGCTAAAAGGACACCATGGCAACTTGTCTTTTTCTTCAGCTTAAAAACGTTAAAAGGGGTGTATAAATTCCTGCTTAACACACTCAGTGACACTGCCTTCCTGCAAACACTTACGAGGAAATTATACATTTTATGCCAGGATATTAAAAAAGAAATACATCCAAGTTCAAGTTAAAGGTCTGACATTCTGTAGCTTAAAGATAGACAAACACATTTCCTACTGCTCAGTTTTTAACCTGCTTCAAAGAAAATTCAAGAGGCATTTAATAGCACATTTAAAGTGAACTATGTGAATAAGCTGTTTCCTGGTGGAAAAGCATATTTGGCAAACTACCAGAAAACTTGCTTTGAAACATTCTGGCCTGTACACAACTGTCCTTTCATTCATTTACAGATAAATATAGAGGAACCAGTACATCAACCTGATTTCAAAAACTCTTGAAAAGCTGCAGTGATGTCAATATGAGTAATTATTATTCTGTAGCAGATACAAAGCTTTAACACGATCTTACTGCACTACTCAGATGAGAAAATAAAACTAGCACATTTTTTTAAAAGTGGATACTCTCTCTGCAAAACTAAACCATATGCACAATTGATAGCATTTTGTGGGCTTGACAAAAACGTGAAATAGCTTTTTCACTTGCATCTAAACCTGGGAAATCAAAATACACTATAAATGGTCAGTTTCTTGCATCTTTTGAAATGCAGTTTTAGTTTACATTTTACAGAATTTCACACAACAGAGATACACTGACATACTAAATGAATATACCTTCCCTAAGTACACATAAATACACAATGAAAGAGTTTAATATTTAAGACATACAGCACAACACATATATAAAAAAAATCACTGTTCATTATCTTCTGTCTATAAACATTGCAAGCTATAACATTTCATGGCTTAGATGTTAAAATCTGCTATTACATTAATTCATAAGCAGTGCATCAGTGTGCACATGCACGCAAGCACATGCTCCAATACAATTTTCTACTTTTTAACTAAATCTGATTAACTGTAATAATCCCATTCATCTCACACACACACACACACACACACACACACACACCCTAGACAGGCAGGCAGGCACGTGCGCATGCGCACGCACACACACTGCTTGTACAAAAAATTGCTCCCTTATCCTTTCCTAGTACTTTTTTCTTTTACTCCCTTATCCTTTCCTACTCTATCACCTTGGCAGAGGCTGCCAAAATAAAGGATATACAGTGGATATAAAAAGTTTACACACCCCTGTTAAAATGCCAGTTTTTTTGTGATATAAAAAAATGAGACCACAATAAATCATTTCCAAACTTTTCCCACCTTTAGTGTGACCTATAGCCTATACAATTCAATTGAAAAACAAACAAATCTGTTAGGGGAAAAACTATAAAAAACGTGCAATATGCTGGTTGCATAAGTGTGCAAATGCTTAAATGAATACTTTGTTGTGTGTGCACATCCTTAAACTAATACTTTGTTGAAGCACCTTTTGATTTAATTACAGCATTCAGTCTTCTTGGCTATACACCTGCATCAATTAAAGAGACTCTGATTAACCCCAAATAAAGTTCAGGTGTCCTAGTATGATTTTCCTGACATTTACTCAGTTGCCTGCTACAGCAAAAGCCATGGTTCGCAGAGAGCTTACAAAGCATCAAAGGGATCTTATTGTTGTAAGGTATCAGTCAGGAGAAGGGTACAAAAAAATGTCCACAGCATTGGATATACCATGGAACACAGTGAAGACAGTTACCTAAAAGTGGAGAAAATATGGGACAACAGCAACGTTGCAAAGAACTGGATGTCCCTCCAAAATTGATGAAAAGACAAGAGAAAAAAACTGGTCGACATCTACAGCAACACTGAAGGAGCTGCAGGAAGTTCTGGCAAGTACTAGTTGTGTACTACATGTGACAACAATCTCCCATATTTTTCACATGCCTGGACAATGGGGTAGGGTTGCAAGACAGAAGCCTTTTCTTATACAGAAAAACATCCAGGCCCGGCTAAAATTTGAAAAACAATATATCAAGTCTCCCAAAAGCATGGGAAAATGTGTTATGGTGTGATGAGACCAAGGTTGAACTTTTTGTCTACAATTCCAAAAGGTACGTTTGGCGCAAAAACACTTTGCATCACCAAAAGAACACCATCCCCACGATGAAGCATGGTGGTGGCAGTATCATGCTTTGGGGTTGCTTTTCTTTAGCTGGAACTGGGGCTTTAGTCAAGGTGGAGGGAATAGTTCCAAATACCAGTCACTTTTGGCTCAAAACCTTCAGGCGTCTGCTAGAAAGCTGAAGATGAAGAGGAATTTCATCTTTCAACACGACAACGACCCCAAGCATACATCTAAATCAACAAAAGAATAGCTTCACCCAAAAAAAAATTAAAGTTTTGGAATGGCCCAGCCAGAGCCCAGACCCAAATCCAATAGAAAAATCTGTGGGGTGACCTGAAGAGGGCTGTGCACAAGATATGCCCTCGCAATCTGACAAGATTTGGAGCACTTTTGCAAGGAAGAGTGGGCAAATATTGCCAAGTCAAGATGTGTCATGCTGACAGACTCCTACAAAAGAAGACTGAATGCTGTAATTAAATCAAAAGGTGCTTCAACAAAGTATTAGTTAAAGGTGTGCACACACAACAAAGTATTAGTTTAAGGGTGTGCACACATATGGAATCAGCGTACTGTACGTTTTTCATTTTTTTATATTTTTTTCCCTAACAGATTTGTTTGTTTTTCAGTGGAATTGTACAGGTTATAGGTCACATTAAAGGTAGGAAAAGATTTGAAATGATTTATTGTGGTTTCATTTTTATATCACAAACACCTGGCATTTTAACAGGGGTGTGTAAACTTTTTATATCCACTGTATATGGTGTGTAAGCTATAATAAGCAATTATGATTGCAGAAGAGATGTTCACTTACTATTAACTATTTTACTCTATAGTCACAATCCCAAGTTTCTTACTTGTGCAGTATCAATATAAATTTTACATGAAGCCATTGGAATTCCTTAGTTCTTTTAACATTTAATTACCTACTTAGAAGATGAAACCCATCTAAGAGACTGAAACTGGTAGTGCTGACCACAGATAAATGATTCAAGATTCAGGATAGTGCAAAGGCCTGTAGTTATGATCTGTACCTATAATGCCTAGAAGCAAACAAATCATCTAGAGCTCCCAAAACAGAGGAACTGCTACAGGTTTTGTGTTATCTACTACCAGAAAAAAAATCATGCATTTTCTAGGCATCTGATACCTCGTTGGCTTTACATTTGAAGTGGTCTTTCATTCTACAAAGAACCCCCACAAATCAGTTTTTTTTTATGGAAAAGCGGAGGACATGGTGTCATCAGTGGCTGCATTACACTGCTAAGGGGATGACATCTGGAAAGTAGTCCACCCCCCATCAAAGGAATCAGAGTTCCTTTTTAGGGAGGGTTTTCTGTTTCTCTTAGCAGAGAGGACTCCAGAAATTGAAGGTTGGTCTTCATTTGGCTGTGAGTTCTACACAATATGGAAGAACTCTTAAATAATGGAGTTCCATTTCTGGGGAATAGCCTGGAGTGGGGGTGACAAACTGTTACTTAGGTAAGGTCCGGATACCTGCAGAGAACACAGTGGGTGGACATCCCATGTTTGTACTTATGGGTCCTCCTGGTAGGGCAACAACGTTGGGAGACCTGGACCTGGAGACTGGAACGACATCCATGTTTTCACCAAGAATATCCTCCTTAACCAAATCGGTGAGTTGACTATCTTCCCCTTTAGAGACTAGGAAACAAACATCATCAATAGACATCCACTGTAGAGTGTCAGCTCAGAGCTCCACACAATGGCCTTCAAGTTGGTTGGATGTGCCTTGATCTGCAAGCATGGTGGCCTTGGGTAGCTGAGATGAATGGACTAAGGGCTGAGAAACAACCTCAATAGGACCTGCATCCTTAAACTGAGCATGGATTTTGAATGCCTTGGTTGCATCTCCCAAGTCACTGACTACCTTCTCCTTAACTTGTTTCCCCATAAATTTCTTTGAGGGAGACTTCAGAGGTCAATGACAAACTTGAAGATGCCATAGCAGTACAGGTCAAGTTCTCAGGAGTATCCCTGTCTAAATACTTCTGAATGGAATGTTCCCTTCATTGAAGAGTCTTGGCTGTAAAGCCTTGTTAAATACTACAGCTTTTAAGGTAGTGTTCAAGTCCTAGACAGAATACACAAAAGCACTGGAAATCTTTGAATGGAATTTGACTGCCACTAGAACATTTACTTTCTTTTATAGATGTGTGCATACTCTCAAGCATAATCAGTCACCTGACCTCCCTCCTTAAATAAGACAATTCAAGTATACCTAACTATAAAACTATTAAAACGCAACAGGATGCCTCAATACCCTAATGTTGCACTTATCTGAACTGAACTCTGGAGCAGACCAGCAATGCTGAGAACTGTATACAACAGTACTTGCACTACAAACTATCAAAATAAAATATCTAAAATGCCAGCATTATAAAATACTGGGAATATGCTTATTTCTCTAAGGGGGACATTGGATATTTTGCTGCAGAAATTCCAGTATTCAGTACTACTGCAAAGATGATCTATATGAAAAACATCAGGCATTTCTGACCCCATACTGCTCTTGCAGCTGCTGAGAGAGGAAACATCTAAAATATAGCTTCATCTGTCCTCACAACCACATTTAGAGATGAACAAAGAGAGCAGTTGTTCAGTTGTACTAAATTTGTACTGCTGGACTGAGTCTGAAAATGGTCCACTGAGATCAGTGCTCTAACCTGGCTAACAAATACATAAACAGGTAAATAAAGTGCAGCGGTGAATGATGAACTGTTTTTCATATCAGAAATGATGAGAGAACAGGTTACAGAACAGAGATGTATGTTAGTGGTTTATAAATGTGAGTGTGAGGACAGGTAAAGTTATTTTAAAGAGACAGTTTTATGAACTTGAGTCATGGATGCCAAATAATCATTAATGTTATTAGGACAAAATGCAGGATGCTGTCTGTACCTTTCTATGTGTAAATGCTCCAGTGCCAGACAGGGTCAGACATGGCTTCTTTAAATCTTGGGAGAGTGTTACTGTGTAACTTTGAGTAGTCTGTGGCTGAGGTTTTAATTATAAATTTATGACAATTAGAGCAGTCATAATGTAGAAGCAGAAGCTGCAGGACATAATGTTTACAGCAAAATTTATGAACAGTTTTCTGAGTTCTAAACTGTAATGAAGTGGGAACCTACAGGACAGGCAATACTGCAACATAAATGTTTTATCAGTCAAGTGGGAGAAGAAGCTAAAGTGGGGGGTTTCCATTCTCACATTGTAAGGTGGTGACACCTCTTGATGTGAGAGATAAAAGCTGAACTGGGCAGGAAAACAGAAGCTTCTGGAGTCAATATGCAATATAAATTATACACACACACACACATATAAATAAATAAATAAATATATATATATATATATATATATATATATATATATACATATACATACACACACACATATATGTGTAAAATACAGAATTTTAGTATCTCGAAACTATAAAGCTGAAAGTGCAGCTACACGAAACTGCATAATATCGAATGCGGAAATGTCGAATCCGTGGATGTATTGACACAATTGTGACATGTGGTGTGGTTTGTGGATTTAGGAGGGGTAAGTGGTGGTTTTGTAAGAGTATTGGGTAGGGATTTCAGTGTGTGTGAGTGTGTGTAGTGGTGAGTTTTATGATGTGTTTGTGTGTTTAGTGCGACCTCGGAGTTAGTACATATAAGCAGCATGGGGGGGGGGTACAGCCCCCCAACATGAGGGGTGCAGGAGTCTTGCCCCCCCCCCTGCTTATACGTAGGGTAGATGTGTTTGCTTATGTTGTGTTTGTGTGTGTTCTTTTGTTTGTTGTAGTTTCATTAGGAAGGTGTATGTGTGCTTGTTTGTGTGGTGGTGCGTTTAATTGTATGATCGCAATTTTGAATTTCGTGGTTGTGGGTGCCAGTTTTTTGAGTTTTTTACTTTATAGTCTCGAGATACCGAAATTTGCTATTTTAGTACTTCGAGATTATAAAGTGAAACAATATATATACACACATACATGGGTCCCCTTCAGAGGTTCAAACTTTTAAAAGCTCGAACTTCGTATGGCCGAGACCATATGATCGAACTTTTAAAAATTTGAACGGTCTGAATGGGGATCTCCATAGAGCGCAGAATGGGAAGATTTCCCTTTACCGCAATGTAGTGTGATCTCGGGGTTGGTATATTTAAATAGTGGGGGGTGGGGGTGTGCCCCCCATGTGGGGGGGGGTGCAGGGGGGGCTTGCTAGCACTGTTTTTTTTTTTTTCTTTTCTTCCCATTTTCGAACATTCACATGTTTGATCATATGGTCTCGGCCATATGAAAGTCGAACATTTGGGTGTTCGATTATGTGAATTAGATCCATATACACATACATATCTGACAATATGTGTAAGCCACTGCAATGATTATAGGCCAGTGCAAGATCTTTATGATTCAAGTTTAGAACGAAGTGAGGCTTGTAGGTTGGCCATGACAGAGGCTCCATATAGGAGGGTAAGAGGTAAATGGTAGCTTGAGTGAACTTGGCTGAATCTGTAAGAAATTTCTTTACACTATGTAGGGTGCCTAGTTTTTGATGGGTTTTCTTTATGCTGTTGTGGATATGTAAATCAAATTTAAGATTGTCGTCGATTTGTCATGCAAAGTAATTTTGTATGTGGGTAACTTCAATCATGGTAGTATTTAAGGAGGCAATTTTAAAGCTTTTTATTTTTTCAAGAAAATGGGATTTTGGGAAAAACAGAAGTAATTTAGTTTTATTTTTGGGGGGATTTAACAGCAGGTGATTATCCTGTAGCCAGCTTTCAACAGAGTTAAAAGTTTCTTGAGTAATTCTCAGAAGATGTATTAAGTTGTCAGAAATGCATATTAAGATAGAATAATCAGCATGTTATATGAGGGCAGTTTGCTGAGAGGATTTGTGTAAACTGTTAGTGAATACATTAATGAGTAAAGAATGGTGCCCTGTGGCACATCAGTATTGACAGGAAGGACATGAGAAAAGGTGGAGGCCCATTTAACAGACCGGTATCTCTCAGTTAAGTAGCTGTTACAACATAATATTATGGATTGTGATAGCCTTATGGAAGACAGTTGGTAGAGGAGTTTTTGATGAGAAACTAGATCAAAAGATTTAGAGAGATCAATGAATACCGGAGGAAATGAGTTTGCCTTCATCTCTGGCTTTGTTAACAGCATCTGGGAAAGTTAGTAAGGCCGTGGTAGTGCTATAGGTGGATCTAAAACCATGCTGTGTAGGGGTCAGCAGCTTTTCCTGAAGAATATGTTGAAGAAGTTGCTTGTGAATGTGCTTCTCTTGAATTTCTGATAATGTGGAGATAGGTCTGAACTCGTTTATATCAGATGAGGTTCCTCCTTTATGATGGGGGATGATGAAGAATTTTTTCCATAGAGTAGGAACACATGATTCCTTGATAGATCTTTTAATTAGAAGAGACTCAGGATAGGCTATGGAATTGGTAGCTAGCTTGAGGCACCAAGCTTGGAGATTATCTATTGAAGGAGAACAGGGTTTCATTTTTAAGAAGTAGCAATTTGATGTATGAGGCTGCAATGGGTTTTATGGTGAAATAGTGGGTGCTTGCTGTCTGAGGAGAGGGCATGTCAGGATTGTTGGGAGGAAAATCGTCTTTAATGCTTTCTATAAAATGTGTGTTAAATTGGGCAGCTATTTTGAAGGGAGTGCTACTTGGGACAGGACATGGAGTGGTGGATGTTCCAGGGTGGAGTACATAATTAACAGAAGACCAGAAATTTTTAGGGTTGGAAGACTGACTTAGTAAGGTGTCCCTGAAGTAGATTTTCTTGTTTGCAATAAATAGAAGTTATGTCCTTACCATAACGTTCCATGTGGAGTGTTCATCTCGCCTTTGTTCTTACACATGGGTTCGGAGCCGATCCTCGGCTCCGTGCCGGCCTCTTGCAAGCTCTGCATCGAGAAGAAGCTCGAGACAATCTAATACCCACAATCCCTCTCTGCCTTTACCTCAGATCTAGTTTGCAAGCAAACCAATCTACAGAATAGCACACTCATGCTCACATCACATATGTACAGAAAGAATCTACACATACTATATATATATAAGCCAGACAGACATATATAAAAATATATATATGTCAACTATATACACAATATTGCAACAGTAGCAGAATGCTCCTGGCCAGGCATCAAAGAACGTTCTTCCTAAGGGTGGGAGGGTGGGACTGTAAGAACAAAGGCGAGATGAACACTCCACATGGAACGTTATGGTAAGGACATAACTTCTATATGTGATAGTGTTCAATCTCGCCGTTTGTTCTTACACATGGGTAGCGTCCCTAGCTCCTTGTTCCTGAGGAACTCACGGGAGGACGTTCTTGAGCACAGTGGAACCAAAGGTTGCCCTGTCCCTAGAAACCTTGTCTACCTTATAATGAGAAATGAATGTATGTGGTTTAGACCAAGTAGCAGCTGCACAAATAGCGTCCAGTGGTAGGCGGGCTGCATGAGCCAAAGATGTAGACACTGACCTTGTGGAATGTCCTTTGGGTTTGTGTAACAGGGTTTGATTTGAAGAATCGTAGACATAGATTATACAATCCGTTAACCATTTAGAAAGAGTTCTTTTGGTAACTGCAAGTCCTTTCCTGCTATCAGCAAAAGCCACAAAGAGTTGATCTGTTTTTCTGTGATCCTTTGTTCTATCCAAATAAAATCTTAGCTGTCTGTGAACATCTAATTTGTGTAATATATACTCCATTTTGTTGGAGTGGTTTTTGAAGAAAGTGGGTAATTCAATGGACTGATTAATATTGTTAATAGAACACACTTTAGGGAGGAAGGATGAATTGGTTCGAAGAGAAACTCTGTCAGAGTGAAAGATCAAATACGGGTGCTTGATGGAAAGAGCCTGAAGTTCAGATACTCGCCTAGCGGAAGTAATGGCTACCAGAAAGAGAGTTTTCCAGGATAAAAATTTCAGTGAGCAAGAAGAGGCAGGTTCAAAAGGGGGCAACATTAATTTAGATAGCAACAAATTTAGACTCCAAGGTGATGTAGGAGATCTGACCGGTGGTCTAATATGAAAAACTCCTTTTAAAAAGGCTTTACAAAGTCTGTGAGCCATAACAGGAGCTCCACATTCTTCCACATGGAAATTCGAAATGGCAGCCAACTGAACTCTTAGTGTAGCAGGAGAAGCACCCTGATGGAATAAGTCTGTTAAGAACTCTAAGATCTTATTCAAAGGAGCTATAAAAGGATCCACATGGTGTGTATTCGCCCAGAATACAAATCGCTTCCATTTGCTAGCATATGTCTTAGTAGTGGAAGCTTTATGAAGCCACCAAAATATCCTGAACTGCTGGTGACAAAAGATCAGACCTGGCTAAGTTGAATTGGAGCAGCCAAGCTGCTAGATGGAGGGACAGAAGCGGGATGGGGAACCCCTGACGAGTGAGTCAATAGGTCTGGCTCTGGGTCCAGAATCCAGGGTCCCCGAATGCAGTGTATCTTCAGGAAGGGAAACCAAATTTGACGAGGCCAGAATGGGGCAATGAGGATTATCGTCCTGTGTAGGTTTTTGGCTTTCTGGAGAAACTTTGATATCAGAGGAAATGGGGGAAATGCGTACAGGAGTCCCGGGGGCCAATCGTGAACCAGTGCGTCCATGGGGACTTCCCCTGGAGGGGGTAATAGGGCAAAGTAGCTCCTGCATTTGGCGTTCATTGGAGACGCAAACAGATCGCAGGAAGGCTGGCCCCACGTGCGAAAAATCCTTTTCGCTACTGACTGTTTCAGGGACCACTCGTGCGGTAACAGAATTGCTCTGCTGAGCCTGTCGGCTATGACGTTGGATGACCCCGGGATGTGCGTTGCTATTAGAAAGCGACCCGTGGACTCCGCCCACTGCCAAATTCTCATGGCCTCTCTGCATAGCTGATAGGACTTGGTTCCCCCTTGCTTGTTTATGTACCAGACTACCGACATGTTGTCCGTCTGAACTGCAATAGTCCCTAGAGGAAGAAGGGGAGCAAAGTGTTGCAACGCTAGAAACACTGCCCTCAACTCTAGAACATTGATGTGCAGATTGTACTCCAAATTGGTCCATTCGCCTTGGACTGTCTGTCCCTGAAAGATGCCCCCCCACCCTATCAGGGAAGCGTCCGTGGTCACTGTAACTGTGGGCGTGGGTAGCACAAACGGTCTCCCTTGGGAAAGGTTGAACGTTTGAAGCCACCAGTTTAGATCTGCTTTGCATGTCTTTGTTATAAGAATCTCGTGTGTTAGAGGTAGTTGTTGAAAGGACCATTGTGCAAACAGCAGCCATTGTAGGACTCTCATGTGCAGCCTTCCCAGGGGAATTGCAATCAGGGAGGCTGACATGAGGCCCAACACCTTTAGTACCAGTTTTGCAGGAGATTTCCTTGACAAGAGTAGAAGACGAATATGAGTCTGAAGTGATAATATCCTTTCTGGGGGAAGCCTCAGAATCAACTGACGTGTGTCTAACTCTGCTCCTATGAACAAGATGTTTTGTGATGGCTGAAGTAAGGATTTTCCGAAGTTTACGGAGATCCCTAGGTGAACACACAGTTGGAGAACAAAGTCTCTGGCCTGCAGTAGTTGACGCCTGGTGGTGGCCGAAAGGAGCCAGTCGTCCAGATACGGAAACACCTGGAATCCCTGGCGTCTCAAGTGAGACGCTACCACCGCCATGCATTTGGTGAAGACCCTGGGGGCTGAGGTCAGACCAAAGGGCAGGGCTCGAAATTGAAAGTGACTGGCTCCCAGCCGGGCGCAAATGATCTCTGGATGCCCTGGCCATTTTGATGTGGTAGTATGCATCCTCTAGATCTATTGAGCACATCCACTCGTCCTTCTGTAAGAATGGAAGGATCGATTGAAGCGTGACCATTCCGAACTTTTCTTTCTTGACGAAAGTATTGAGGTAGCTTAGGTCTAGAATGGGCCTCCAGTCCCCTGTTTTCTTTGGAACTAAAAAGAACCTTGAGTAAGTCCCGAATCCTTGCTGGTCCGCTGGGACTGGCTGGATGACTCTTTTTTCTAGCAGCTTTGAAATTTCTAAAGCTGCTGGCTCTCGCAGATGGGGCGGTACATCTGGGAGTCTTTTCTTTGGAATGGGATGGGATAGGAAGGGTATGTTGTAATCTCTGGTAACTACGCTTTTTACCCACTTGTCTGTAGTTATATTTTGCCAGGCCTGAGGGTATAAAGCTAAGCGACCCCCGACTGCCTCCAGAGCAGGACAGTCGGGCCTCCTCTCAGGAGTGCTGGAAAGGTTTACCAGGGAGTGTTTCCCTGTCACCTTGATGTTGCGGACCCCCTCTGCCGCCAGCGCGGCGTCTTCCACCTCTGCCCCCTCCTCTGCCTCTAGAGGGGGAATCACCCTGTGTGCCTGAGAAAGACCCTTGGGGTTTTCGAAACCACATTTTCCCACTGCGTTGCCCTTTGGGGTACGGTCTGGTTGGGGTGGAAAACGGACTCCGACAGCAGACAGAGTCTTTCCCTCTTGTTCACACCGGGTAAGGGTCTCCTTTACCTTGGGGCCAAAAAGAGTGGCACCGTCAAATGGGGCGTTTGTAAAGGAAGACTTGAAGGCTTCCGCAAAGGAGCATAGGCGCATCCAGGATTGTCTACGAAGAGCAATCGCTGAAGCTGCTGCCCTACTCGAACCTTCGGCTGCGTAGGAAATCAGCCTCATGGACGAGTTAACAATCGATGTTAGGGTATTAAGTTGCGCTGTCACTTTGTCTGAGACAGCTGCATCTGTAGCACCCTGGAGGGTATCTCCCAACTCTTTGACTAGATCCCTCTGCAGACGTGTAAAATGGGTCAAATAGTTCAGGGACCGCATGGAAAAAGCCGCTGAACTAAAAATGCGCTTCCCGTATCTATCCATCGTCCTAGAGTCTTTATTAGGCGGATGGACAGACGAAGAAGACTCCGACATCTCCTTTTTCGTGGCTGCTGCCACCACCATAGCGTCTACTGGAACTCCTTTCGTAAGGTAGGACTTATCCTGTGGTGCTGTGATATATTTGTTAGGTTTCCTCGGAACAGGTTCCACTGTGTCAGGAGCCTCCCACGCCCTTCGAGCAATTAGTTCCATTAGTTCGTCGAAGGGCGGAGTGACCCAGGAGGAGGAAGGGCGAGCACCAAATGCCTTCAGCAGAACTGACTCATCCTCAGAAGGGGGAAGGGACTGCCAGTCACCTCTCTGCTTCAGGATCTCCAATATGTCCGAAAAAGAGACATCTTCTGAAGGTGACTTAGGGGACCCCTCTGACTCATCTAAGTCAGTGTCAGATGTCAAGGATTCCTGTGGAGAATCCAAGTGTCTCCTCTTACACAATCTCTTCCTAGGGACTTCCTCGTGGGGAGCATCCGAAGAAGCCTCGGAAGAAGAGGGGGCACCCTCCAGGGGTGGCTGAGACACTGGTGCCCGACGCTTGGATGTGGCCGTGGGTGCAGATGAAGACAAAGGCCCTTTATGGGGAGGAGAAACTGCTTCCACTGATGTGGTTGTCTGGGTAGACAACACCTTCCTCATCAGGTCGAACGCTCCCGGGTCCCGCATCGAAGAGTCCCCCGGTTCGAAGAAATGGGAAGAATCCCGACACAGGCACGAAGGCATCGACCCGAGGACGGAGCCGAATCGATCTGCGCTGAGGCCCGAGGGGAGAGTCGGAACCGACACGTCGGTTCGACTCTCGGCCCCGGAACCAAGAACAGACCGTCGGCTCCGAGACTCCGGTACCGGGTCCGACGGAGTCGAGGTGAGGGGAACAGACCGAGAAAAAGACGGTTCTGGACCCGAGGGCTCCACAATCAGTAGATCAGCCTCTTCTGGCTCCAAAGACTGAATCGGTCTCGGAGGAGGAATGGATGGAGATACAGGAAGGCCTTCAAGTTTCGACACCAACTGGGTGGAAACCGAAATAAGTTTAGAGAGGGCCGAATGCTCCAATAACTTCTGCACCACGTGATCCACATCGACATCCGAAAGTTTGGAGGAAGAACGTGTCGAAGGAACCGAAGACGGAGCCGACCTCAATATGGCCGAAGGAGGGAGCTCCATCACCGGTTCCAAGACTCGAGGCTCAGGAACCGATACCAGTTGAACACTCGGCCCCGAAGTCTGTGGAACCGTTGATCTAACCTTTGAAGAAGAGCTCGGAGCCGATGACTTAGGCTCCGACGTCTTCGACTCCTTAGAGGACTTTGATGCCTGGTCAGAAGCACCCAGAGCCTCTTGGAAAGCAGGTTTCAATAGACCTCTGTCCATTAGTTTCCTGCGCCTATCTGTCATGACCCTCCCACTAAAAGAGTGACAGATGGAGCAATCCTCTTGTAAGTGGAGAGGGCCAAGGCAGTAGACGCAGGAACTATGGTTGTCAGTGACCGACATTTTCTGGCCACACTGACAACGCTTGAAACCAGACTTTACCTTCTCAGACATTATAGGAAGAAAGACAAATCCAGTAAAAAACAGTCAAGTCCGATAAAGATAGTCAAAACCGATAAAATTGTCAAATCCGGTAAAAAATTCTTATCAACTAGGTAAGATATGAAGGGTGTAGGCCCCGATAACAATTTGACCGATAATTAAAGTTAACGGTACCAATAAATTAACGGAACCACAACACAATCACACAGTTAACACTGAAAAATATCAAACAGACTAGTATCCTAATAAAATATAACAATAAAAGTTATATCTTAGCTTAGAAACTCTCGAGCTAGCTCCCAACGATGCGTATGCAGCAGCTGCAAACTAGATCTGAGGTAAAGGCAGAGGGGGATTGTGGGTATTAGATTGTCTCGAGCTTCTTCTCGATGCAGAGCTTGCAAGAGGCCGGCACGGAGCCGAGGATCGGCTCCGAACCCATGTGTAAGAACAAACGGCGAGATTGAACACTATCACATTCTGTCTTTTACTACAGTTAAGTAGTTCTTTAAAGTGTTGTAGGTTTTGGAAAGATCTATATTTAACCATTCTTTCCAAGCCCTCTCTTTCATATATTAGGTGCCTGATATGAGTGGATAACCAAAGAGGGTGGTTATTTTTTACTCTTTGTTTTAGCTGGAGCCAGACTATTGAGGGTTTTCAGGAAACGTGACTTAAATTTGTGTAGAGCTTCGTCGAGTGGAATATTTTTCAGGATACACCAGTTACAGGAGCTTAGAATTCTGTTAAAGGTATCACTGTTAAAATTAGTGAGGTTACGGGAAGTTCTAAGTACGTGTTGTTTGTCAAGATAGGTACCAAGTCTGTTCACATATACAGGGAGGTGATCACTGAGGGAATCAGAAAGGGTGCCACTAGAGACATAATTTGTGGAATCAGACATCAGTATCTAGTAGAGACTGTTCTTGTAATCACTATAACATGTACAGGAGGAAATTAGTTGAGTCAAACCAAATAGGTTTAGGCTAGCTGATATTTTGTGGAGATAATCTGCCAGTCAAAATTAATGTCACCTATGACTATCGTTTCTTTAGAAAATGTATGTGAGATCCAGTTTAGGATGTTTTCTAGGTTTGTAGCATTATTATATGGGGGAATATAGAGTACTATGATACATAGCTGCTTACGTTTATTTAGTTTAAGATGGGAGATGAGTTCATTGTTATGGAATTTGGGAATAGGTTTACTGTAGAGTAGGATTTCAAGAAAGTCATGTTATAGTAAAGCTACTCCACCCCTTTTTTAAGCTCTATAAGCCCTGATGATATGATAACCAGGGTGTGATATTTCACAGTCAAGTATATGGGTTTTTAATTATGTTTCAGTTATGGCAATAATTCCTGTTGTATTGTGGGAGAAGCAAGAAAGTACTTCTGAAATTTTATTATAGATGCTATGAGTATTTAAAAAATGAATTTAAGCTGTTTGGGTGAGTTTGAGGTATGTGGATTGGGTTTTGATGGTTTAGGTGATGGTGGTCTGGTCCCTGTTTTGGAAGGGGATGCATGGGCTGAGTAGGAGCGAGGGTTTGCCTAAGGTTGAGTTTTGGAGGATACTAAGGAATCAGGATGGATTGAATATCCCCACAGGGAGGCAACAGAGAAAACATTGACATGTTTGGTAAGCTACATTTTATTTTGGAGTGGTAGGTGTAAGGGTTTAGTAATTTGAATTTGAAGTAAAGATTCCGTGAGTCTTTGTATATTCTGGAAGTGATAAGAAGAGGGTGATTTGAATGGTTAGAGGAGGAGCACATAGTGGGACAAATGTGTATAAAAATTAGTTTAAGTTGTAAGGTTATAAAACAGAAGAGTACGGATGTAGCAATATTTAAGAGAAGCATGGTATGTTCATCAGAGAAAGAGGAGCTAGAACACAGGAATAAGACTATAGGAGGGTTAGGAGTAGATAGCTGAGTGAGGCGGATGGTATCAGTTGTGCTTAATGTGGTTAGTTAGTAGCATTGGACAGGAAAGAGTTAAGTGATAAAATGTAGGCTGATGGTTTAGGAATTGCATGTATTCTTGTGCCCAGGGTATGTCTATATTTATGTGCATGCCTTTAAGAGTGGTGGGAAGTAGGTGGAGTTCTGGCTGGAGAACAGGTCCTATAAATGTAATGTCATGAGGGGTGGTTGGGGAATGGGTTGCTATAACAGTATAATGGGAAACAGCTCCAACACCAGCAGGAGGAGTCTTTATCTGTTATGTTGTCAGTGGAAAAAAGTATATAACAGGAACATTAGTCTAGCACATGCTTTGGAAGCACAAGGGATATGCAACTCCAGACTGCAGTTACAATAAAGCTGTTTAGAAGGAGTATAGTACTGTAAAACACTATGAATTTACAGGTGAGCTTTCTTCAGACAGTTATAGTTTCACAGCAAACAAACTGAGTGCAATAAAGTTTGCAGAGAGGAGTGGAACAAGCTAAATTTGGCTGATGGAGCAGAAGCAAGAGTATAACCAATTACCTGAGGGAGAAACAGGCCAGCCAGTAATATAATAAATATTGTTTAAAGTTGCAAGCATGGGTTCTGTGGTAGGACACTATGCTCTCACTATTATTATAAGACAACAGTCAACAACAAGTAGAATAGCAATCCACTATAAACCATAAGTGAATAATACAGTGACCCTAAACAACATCACAATGGTACACTCCAAGTTCCCTGCTGAAATCTACTGATATGACTGAGCTAAGAACTCAGGGTGTATGAGTAATAGTCAATTTCATTTTGTTTTTGTTTTTTTGTTTACAGAAAGGATGGTATTTCAGACAGAAATTAGGCATCAATCCATATATTACCAGATGGGTAACAAACTGGCTCACTGACAGAACCCACCTAGTCAAAATAGGGAAGCCACGTCAAGCAGTAGACCCGTAACAAGCGGTGTACCCAAAGGATTGGTCTTGTGCCCTCTGTTGTTTGGGATATACTTTTCTGATGTGCAGGCCAAAACCAATGGGGTATGGCTGACCAAGTTTTCAGATGACTGCAAGCTTGGTGCTGTCATAAATTCCCTTGGTGATGTGGACATCCTTCAAGAGGGTCTCACTCAAACAAATGACTGGTGCCAGAAACATGCCTCAAACATAATGCCAAAAATGCATCATCATCCCCTTTGAAGACAGTGATGTCCCCACAAATTATCACATTAATAACAATGTCCTAAGCACTCAAGCAGTAGTGAGGGACTTGGGCACCCAGGTTGATAGCTAACTGACTTTTGACCACCATATTGCCTCCATTGTACAGAAAGCTTTCTACATGACACACCCCATTAGTAAGAGTATCTCTTCCAGGGACAAGATGGTCATATCATCCCTGTATTTTTTCCCTTATAAGACCCATTATTGAGTACAATGCCCCTTTCTGCATGTACCTCACAAAGCACATGCAGCAGCTGGAGAGAACATAGAGGTTCCTCACCAGGAGAATCCAGGGCCTCAAATATCTACAATTCAACAAAAGCAGGTTGCTGGACAAGGGTTTAGTTCCGAGTACAAAGCAATAAATTTAAAAAAATAAAACACCAAAGTACCTTCTATCTCCTTCTCTGAATACCCTCTAGCTAAAAAATCCTCTTTAAGGGATTTCATAGCGTCATCCAATTGTGTCTCATAATTATGTAGCCTCATTATTCTAAGAAACTGCCATCTCATAACATTCTTTGGCACATGTCTAGGGTGCATGCTATTTTTATGCAATTCCTCCTACTGGGCTTCCAATATAAACTAGTTTTCAGATTCCCCAAATCTGTCCTTCTCACTGTAACGTCCAAAAACTCAATCTGATCAGTAAAATATTTGTGTGTAAACGGAAACACTAGAGAATCTCGAAGTACTGAAATGTCGAATTTCAGCACTTCGAGACTGAATACACAAAAGTGCAGTTAAGCGAAACTGCACTATGTCGACTGCGGAAATGTCTACTCCACTATAGTGGTGTCACATTCGTGACGTGCGGTGCGGTTTGTGGATTTATCTGGGGTTTTAGGTAATTGGTGTTTGTGTAAGGGTAATGGATATGGATGTTAGTGTGTGTGAGTGTGTGTAGTGGTGTTTTTTGTGCGTTTGTGTGTTTAGTGTGACCTCGGAGTTAGTATATATAAGTAGGGGGGTATGGGGGTGCAGCCCCCCACATGGGGAGTGCAGGGGGGCTTGCTCCCCTGCTTATAGGTAGGGTAGGTGTGTGTGTGTGTGTTATGTTGTGTGTGTGTTTTATTTTTTTTAGTGTAGTTATGTAGGTGTATATTTGTGTGTGTGTGTGTGTGTGTTTGTGGTCGCGATTGTGCTATTCACGGTTTTGCGTGTTCGGGTATGTGGGTGTTCGACTATTCACTCTCGAAATACTGAAATTCGACATTTCAGTATTTCGAGATTGTATAGTGAATCCGTGTAAACCTCAGAAAGGGCATTGTAGTGTGCAAATATGTCATCAACAAAAAGAGTACAGCACAATACATATTTGCAAAACTCATTATCATGCAGTACAAAAATCTCCTCCTAATGTGCCAAAGCAGGTGCCCATAGCCACGCCAAACTTCTGGAGAAAAAACTCTTCCTTAAAAACAAACACGTTATTCTCTGAAATGATGTCTAACAATGCACAAATCAAATTCACCTTATCATGAGAAAAAATGGCCTCTTATTCAAAAATTCCCTAATATTTTCTACCCCCATGTATTCGGGATGACTATAAAAAGAGATTCAATATCCATGGCTACAAATAAATAATCTCCTTTGTATCTAGACACATAACTATATATGTCATGTAAAACAGACTTTGTATCTCTCAGCACAGTGTCAACTGTGTCTAATATAGGACACAGAGTCTTCTCCACAAAAATAGAAAGTGGCTCTGTCGCCCATCCTATACTAGAGACTATAAGTCTCATGGGTGGGCTAACAATATCCTTATGTACCTTGGGAAGGCCATATAAAACTGGGACTAATGGGTGTGTTCTACATTAAAGTACTTAAACAACTCATCAGAGATCATGCCAGTCACTAATAAGTCAAACACTAAAAACAATACTTTTTCCATCACCCCTTTATCATCATCATAGTAATGGATAAACTGTTTTATTTTCAACAGATGATGACGTTACTGAATGAAGAGTCAACTTATTTACAAGTCTCTAAGATTTTTGTTAAAGGGGTCAGTATGATATTTGCACATTCAGAGAAGACAGATAACTGCATTAGGCGATTGTTGATAGAGAGAGGGACTAGAAGTAAACCTTACTTTTCAGAACATGATGTAGTAAGTAGAAGAGACCACCACCAAATGGCAGAAAATGGCATTAGGGTTTCTTTAACCTATGCTAGTAATATCAGTATTTTTTTGGAATATCATTAGTAAAAACTGACACATTTTAAAAGCTGCTGATGAACTCAGGGATGTTATAGATAAGAGACCCTATTTTTCTTTTAAGAACAAATTGTCTCTTAAGAGACATTTGTGTTATAAGTCACAAGAATGTAGACCAATGACAGACTCTCAAAGACATGGGACATATCCATGTAGGGATTGTACTGCATGTAGCTATATTCACACAGGACTTAGTTTCACACATCCACAATTAGGGCTAGTTGTAGAGTGTAAGTTCTATGCAGATTGCAAGACGAAAAAAATGTAATATATTTTAGTTGTCAGGCATGCGGTGCATTTTACATTGGGAAGATCAATCACTCATTAAAAGAGCATACATTGGAACATACTAGGGACATTAAGAATGATAAAGATAGTAATGCCTCAGCACAACATGTGAGAGCTAAGGGGTCACAGCATGGGTTTATGTTTTTTGTATTAGAAGTTTTAAAGGGAAAATACTGGGGGTGGAGACCTAAAGAATAGAACGGAAATGGCAGAGCAGAAGTGGATAGTGTATTTTAATGCAGATAAACCACCAGGGATTAATGATGCTGTGTCACTTAAACATTCTTATGTGTTCATACACTAGAGTTGCCACCTTTTGCTGTGGCTAAAACTGGAGTAAAGCCACACCCCTCACATCATCAGTAACCCCACCCACCCTACCCCCTCTCCTGCCCACATTCTGCCCATTTTGTGACATCACAATTACATCACCTGGCAGGGAACGCCCTCTTTTTCCATTCCTGCTGCCTGTTTTCAGCTGATTTACTATGCTTTTCTGAAGAAAAGCATAGTAATTCAGCCGATTTACAAACTCCGATAGTCTGTTTCCTTTTTTGAAACAGAACACCAAAGTTTGTACAGTGTTTTCCAGACTACTGGAGAATCAGTTTGATTTCCAGATAGTCAGGAAAAAAAACGGAGGTGTGGCAACCCTGTCATACACTACCACACCGATATCATGTTTTTATAGTGTTTTCGTATTACAGAATGATGAATGACTACTTTATATATTTTTTTGTATATTTTTTTATATTGTGTCCTGCATTGTTACAGGTTTATGAATATGTCAATATGGTGATGTTTTGTTATTGGCTTTAAAATGTGTCTTAAGGTGATAGGTTAATTAACTGTTTAAATAGTTAATTGATGTAAGGTAAAGCAGTCTGATGAAGCGATTGTTTAACTGTGAAAGCGGTTACCCTTTTCTATTCTTTTAATAAAAGTTTTAGTTTGTGGCTGTGTTGGTTTGGTGCCTCAAACATCTACCCTACACAGATAGCCTACTACTCAGTGTCATACAGACTCCTCAGAGGTGATCTCTGTCTGGCATACAAAGCAATCTCAGACCCCACCTTGATAGGACTGCTACATATCCGCAAGTCAAGCTTCACTCAAGTAACTTGCACGCGTGACCTCAATCTGGTCTGTGACATCAACTGGACTTGTTGACGGGACAGATTTGTATCCCAGAGACTCCCCCTTTTGTGGAACAGACTCCCTCCACATCAGGTAGAGTACCTCATTAACCCTTTTTAAGCGCAACTGGGATAACTGGATGGGGAACAGAAAATACACCCCTGGGATTCCAGCTGGAAAGCTAGACAGTGGCATCGGGTGCTGACTTGTTGGAATATGGTCTAAATTCTTGACTCGGCTTGTAAGAACCTCAGGGCCAATAGCCTAGTAACTTCCTATGATCCTATGAGAGAGTGAGTCTTGAATTTCAGCTGGAAAAAGCAGAAAAGATGGAAATAGTACACAAGGAGAATATACGACAAACACATATTCTGATGCAGCATAACACAGAATTTCAGAACAAAAAAATCTTACAACAACCACTTCTCTAATCTATACATAAGCATTTACATTCTGCTCCTTAGCCGTGACTTTATGACAACTATCTTTTGATAAACAGTTGACTATTATATACAAAATATGCAGTCTATAAGCAACTGGACTGTTATTCCACAGCAGGATTTTTTAATTTAATGAGCACATTGTGTGCATGCTCTAAACCTCACCACGAAAAAGCTACCAAACCTGTATTAATAAAGATGTAATCATACTAGCATAAACAGTAGATCCTAATAAAGCTGTGGCAGAAGGGCAAAATATTAAAAACTGGAGAAAGCAGTGTTTGTAGAAAATGATCATTCACTGTGCACCAAGCAGAAGAGAAGCAAATTTACCCCAGCAATCACGGAATGTTGAGAGACGTGTGTGAGACTCAAGATGCTGTATCCCACTATCTTTAGAATATTTTTTTCTTGGAGGATCAAACTAATTTTTTATGCAGAACAAGTTTAGCAGGAACCATAAAATTCTGTCAAACAAAAAATGAACCATCAAACAAAAGGGGTCTCTGTTTCTCTTTCTTCTGATAATAAAGCTCATAGACAGACTCTGCCAGTGAAACCTTCTCCAGTGTTCAGAAGGAAAATGCTTGAGAGACAGAAACAAGCACAGCAGTTCATTAGAAGAAATGGGAGTACCTTGAACTTGAACCAGCATCTAGGGTTGGAGGATGGAGATTAACAGGAAGCAGACCGACAAACTGAAATTACTGAATAAATATGAGATTATAAAGCATAAATCACATTTGTGAAATGTGGATTTACAAGAAAAAGTGGAAAGTTTGGACTTTTGTTGACTTTGTTAAAACTTGTGGGGGACTGAGAAGCATATACCTCACTTCATGATGTCATTAAAGTTTGGGAGGACACTAAGACAAAGGAAAAAGAAAGAAAGGTAAGTGAAAGCAAAACATTTTTGTTCTTAACAGTACTTCTATGAAACATTTCATAATAAAAATTGCATGTTACACAGTACAGCATTTTTAGTTACTGTTATATGCAATAAAGATACTACAGTAAACAGGCGCCCTTTCTTTTTTACTTTTAAGAAATGTAAGAATTACAATATAAAAAGTGAAGAAAGGCTGGACAAAAGCATGTTTAAGTTAATATGCTATAATCTTAGTTTGGTGAGTTGGGGGATGAGGTATAAAAGTGCACAGATTATAATATATGTGGAGTTGTCATGTTTTACTTTTGTAATCATGAATGTTTGGATTAAGGTCCTCAGCTTAATCTAATGACAAGTTTACACCGAATGTAATGAAAAGTTTTCCTTTACCAAAATAGATGTTCAGTGTGAGTTGAAGAAGTATGCAGCTGAGGGAAGCTGTACATTTTGTAGGGAAGGAAATAACAATAAGACAAGAGCAGACAGCAATTAGTGTAAGTAGCAGCACAGGCTGTAACATGCATCTCAGCATGGAAAACCATAATGTTAGGTGAGATAACGCCTGTAGGTACAGCTGTGGGACAACTGTTATTATTGGGGGGTTAACTATATAATTTGAAGAATGTACACAGTTTTAGGTGTTAGTTTTAAGGGGTGTTCTAGGAGTGTGTCTGTTTTTTTCAGTGTTTTCATTACAACAAAAATATTGTAAAATGTGACATAGGTTCAAATGGAAATTACAAAAAACAACTGTATAAAACTATAACAACTGTATGAAACTGCCAAACATTAGTGGATGCATATGACACAAAAGATGGACACAGACATTTAAATTAGCTGTCATGTATAACAGGTGGAATAATAACTTATAATGGCTTGAGTAAGTTACGGATCTGCTCTAGTCTGCAGTGACTTCTTGGATGACTCTTTATTAGCAACTTTTGAATTTCTATTGTTGCTTGTTCCTTTTCACTAGGAGAAACATCTGGAACCACTTTGTTTTGGTGATAGGAAGGGAGAAGGGAAGGATGTATCCTCTGGATATTATATCCTGCTCCCATTTCTCATTAGTTATCTTTACCAGGTTTCTGTGTGCAAGGACAATCGACCCCCGACTGCCTCCAGAGGCAAGCAACTGGGCACTCCTTCAGGAGCGCTGGAAGGGTCTCCCGAAGAAAGATTCTCTGTAGTCCTGGTTTTGCAGGCCTCCTCTGTCACAAGGGCGGCATCTTCCATTATTGTTCCCCCCTCTGCCTCTAGGGGAAGCTTCACCTTGTGTGTCCTAGTAAGAACTCAGATTTACTGAACCACATTTTCCCACTACTTTTTTGACCCTCTTGTTCACACTTGGTGAGTATTTCCTTCATTTTCATCCCAAAAAGGAAGGAGCCGTCAAGAGGGGCATTAATGAAGGAAGACTTGAAGGGCTCTGCAAAAATTGCAAAGGCGCATGCAGGCCTGTCTCCTAAGAGAGATACCTGAGCCTGCTGCCCTAATGGTTCCATCTGCTGCATAAGAAATGAGTCTCATGGATGAGTTGAAAACTGAATTAAAGGTGGCAAGCCGAGCACTTATTTTCTCTGACACTGCATCAGCTACGGTCCCTTGGGGGAATTCTGATAATTCTTTAATCAGGTCCCTCTGCAATCTGGTGAAGTGGGTGAGATAATTCAGAGACCGCAAAGCAAAGGGCACTGATGAGAATACACGCTTCCCATACCTACCGATAGAGGAACTCGTTTCAGAGAGTTCATTCCTAGTGGCCACCGCCACGACCTACCACGATCAACCCCTACACCCTTTGTTGAAAACTTTTTTCTTTTGGGGCAGTAATGTACTTATTTGGCTGCCTAGGAATGGGGTCTATGGTGTCTGGGGTCTCCCAAGCCTTTTGCGAGATTAATTCCACAAGCTCATCAAAAGGAGGAGTCACCCAAGAAGTTGATCAGCAAGACGCAAAGGCCTTCAGGAAGACTGACTCCTCAGCTGAAGGGGTGGAGGACCACCAATCACCTCTCTGTTTTAATATTTCTAGGATGTCTCCAAAGGAGATATCTTCAGGAGGTGGTTATGGGGACCCTTCTGCATCGAGGTTGGTGTCAGATGGGATAAACTTCTCCGGGGAGTCAAGATGCTTTCCCTTGCATGTCCTCTACCGAGGGACCTCTTCAGTGGGATACTTTGGAGAGGTTTCGGAAGAGGGGGCAGTACCCTGAGGTACATCCTGAGGCCTAATATCTGTGCAAACCTGTGGAGAGGGCACGTGAGAAGACAAAGACACCTGACTGAAGAGGGAGGAAGAACAGAACTAGATTGTGTCTCAGACTGTAAAATAGTCAATGCCCTCCTCATTGCCTCAAAGGCAGTCCCTTCCCACTCTGAAGAACTCCCAAGATCCAACAAACAAGTTGTCAGAGCTGAAGGAATCTCCACAGAAGACAGCAGCTCTGAAGCAGAAGTAGGAGCCAAACTCACCCGTGCTGAGGCCCCCACAGGCATAGTCAGATCCGAAGAGCTCCGAAAAGTTTCTGAGGACTAACAGTGGACTGTCGGCTCCTAGAGGTCTCCTGCTCCTAAGGCATAGAGACACTCGGGCAGATGTCGAATCAGAGGAAGGTATGGATCCTGGACCCGACACTGGCACAACCTATATATTGGAATCTTCTGGCACCGAAGCAGGAGGACGGATTGGAGGAGGACCTGTAACAGAAGAGGAGGATTGAGTCTGACCTGATTCCTTTGGAATCAGATCCAATAGTAGTTTGGCCAAAGCAGGTGTCTTCAAAAGTCTCTCTATAACCCTATCCATATTTTCATTAGATAAACTCCTGGTAGTCCTATTGGACAGGGTAGGTGACCTTGATGTAGCTAGTAGTAGAGAAGGGAGCCGAGAAGAAACTTTTTCAATAGAAGGAGATTGGCTCCTATGTCAATGTTTAGTTACAGCAGTCGGCAATGAAATTCCCTGTTCTGAGGAAGTTTTAGAACCAGGAGGAGATGTCTGCTCCGATAGAACCTTCAGATCCGTTAACTTCAGAGCCTTCTGCCTCAGCTCCAATGAGGATCTCGGCTCTGATAAAGGTCTTTTAGTGAGTTTGTCAAAAGATTCAGGAAATATAGCCTCAGAGAAAGGCGACTTCAAAAGGCCTTTCGAAATGAGTTTAGTTTTACGTTCCATTAACGCCCGCTGGTTGAAACTGTGGCAAATGGAACAAGACTCTTGCAGATGAAGAGGCCCCAAACAATGCACACATAAGGTGTGTGAATCACTAAGAGGCATCTTCTTACTGCATTTTTCGCATTTGTTTGAAGCACAAGGGCTTACTTCCTGTTTCTGTGACATGACTACGGAAGAGAGATGGAAAGACAAAAAAAGTACAAGCAGTCACTTCCAAACATAGAGCAAGTCCTTTAACTTAAACGGACTTAACACTCACACACACACACACACACACACACACACACACACACACACTGTAAATTAGAACTCTAATTTTTAGGTAAATATATAGAAATATACTAATACTACTATATAAATATATATATATATATATATATATATATATATATATATATAAAAGTGGAAAGAAGACGATAGAAGATAAGGAATGTCCTCTAACTAAAAATGGATGCTCCTAGACACCCTCTAGCTAAAACAGACATCAAATAAGGGAAAGAGCTGGGTAAAGAAGTAAAACAGAAAAAATAATTTAATCAGTTACAGAAATAGAAGAAAAATATATTGTTCTACTAAATAATGTAGTCAAAAAACTAAGTACTTAGCCAAGTGCTATAGCTGTTGAACCTCTTCGCTGCATGGAAAACAAGATCTGAGGTAACTACGGGGTTGCATTATGGGTAAAGAATGAGGCCCATGAGCTTTGCTGAAGACCTCGAGCTGGAGAAATGGCCGAGACGGATCTGACGCATCGGATCCGACCCACAAGTGAGAATAAAGGCATGATTTAGATAATGTATGCACTCCAACTGTTTCAGAGTGGGAGGAGATGTACTAGACTGTATGAACGTGACAAACAATGTTACTCTGGGTGTCACTACTGTAACAGAATGCACATCACAATGTATTTTGCTCACATAGCAGTGGTGGACTTTTTCTGTGGCTACCACCAAACTAGGGAATGGAGGTTGGTGAATGCAGCTACAGAAAAGACTGCAACTTCCACCTACATCTATGCTGATCATACCACTGCAGATGAATCAGCAGAAATTGCAGACAAATATGTCTGTGTCAGACTTTGTGCATGCGTGTGCATGCATGTGTGTGTGTGTGTGTGTGTGTGTGTGTGTGTGTGTGTGTGTGTGTGTGTGTGTGTGTGTGTGTGTGTGTGTGTGTGTCTGTGTGTGTGTGTGTGTGTGTGTGTGTGTGTGTGTGTGTGTGTGTGTGTGTGTCTCTGGCTGCTATGCAGGCAGAATTTAGATGATCAAGAATGACCAAGCAGACAAAAGTTCCCTTCTTAAAGGATAGCTTACAAGGGAAAGAAAATATTTCCTACAGATAAACTAACACTGACTTGGGTCACTAAAGGAACATGTCTACAAGTGCCCAAAGTTACTCATTGGGCTGAATGACTATAGAAAGATGGAATCCACATCCCAAGTACCACACTTCATTCTTTGCAGAGAGAAGGGCTGCCTGTTATCAACTCCAAATACATCTGCAAGAGTACACATACATGTCTGGCCCCTAAAGTTAATCACCAGCCACCATTTATGGCAGCCTGAGCAGATAATCTCATTAATCAAACTCTCTTTTGTTGATCTATAAGCAATCAGGGAGGTACTAGGTAAGTAAAGGCAAGCACTAAATATATAAGCAGACAGTACAGGAACAATAAAAGCGTCACACAAAGGTGTGATTTTGGCACAGGTAATAACTGAAGAAACTTGTACACATATTTAATTGGCTTACCACATCTGAAATGCTTTTCTCTAGTTTCTCTTAGTGAATTAAAGTACATCAGCAAACCAAGTTCTTTCACAGAATTTTAATCCTCATTAGCTTTACAAAATCTGTTGATGGCATTACCTTATTTGAAACCACTTTCTCGCCTCCAGCTAAATCATGAAAAAAAATCTTCTAATCTCTTGTCATCCAGTGACTTAACCCTACTTGCTTAAATCTCCAATATTTTGTCTTCACTCCTACGTAGTATAAAAACCCAATATTTACATAATGTGAGATAACAATTAGAAATAGACTACCTAGTAGATGGATGAGAGCTATCTATAAATAGGCTACTTAGTGCATGGAAAAATAGAAGTTATGTTCTTACCATAACGTTCCATGTTAGTTGTCTTCTTCTCGCCTTCTTCTTGCTGGATGGGTTCGGAGCCGACCTCGCCCGACTGCCACTCTAAAAGCTCGAGAGTTGGTTCCACCGGCTCGAGGCTCCCCTTATATCCCACAATGCTAGGCGTGAGTTACCTCAGATCTCGTTTGTAAGCTAACCCCAGCTTATAATAGTATCAGAATAACTATAAAAGAAGTCCACCTCTAAAACCAGGGAGAAAGAAGGGTGACCTATATCCTCATCCAGGAAATATGCACAACAGCATATGCCTAATAAAAGAGGTGGTAGAAAGAGAGGTCACAATCACAACTCCTCTAGGTCTGTCCAGGCCAGGGGGAAGGAGGGTGGGACGCAAGAAGAAGGCGAGAAGAAGACAACTAACATGGAACGTTATGGTAAGAACATAACTTCTATATGTTAAGTTGTCTATCTTGCCTTCATTCTTGCTGGATGGGACCGCGTCCCTAGCACCTTGTCCCGGGTGGCCTAACGGAACAGACTCCTGAGAACAGTGGAACCAAAGTTAGCTCTATGCCTAGAAGCTAAATCCAACTTATAATGAGAAATGAAAGTGTGAGGAGTAGCCCAAGTAGCCGCTGCACAAATGGTGTCAATAGGCAGTCTGTCTTGGAAGGCTAAAGAAGTAGCCAAAGCTCTGGTGGAATGGGCCTTAGGTTTATTAGGCAGCTTTTGGTGTCTAATTTCATAAACAAGGGAAATCAGAGATGTTAGCCATCTAGATAATGATACCTTTGAAACTGAAAGTCCCTTTCTGCCTTCTGCATAGGAGACAAACAGCTGGTCAGATTTTCTGAATTGTTTTGTTCTATCCAAATAGTACCTCAACTGACGATGAACATCTAGCCAGTGTAATTTTTGTTCAGACCTATTGGAATATTCTGGAAAAAGACAGGGAGGTCAATGCTTTGATTTAGGTTTGACGTCGAGACTACCTTAGGCAAAAAGGACGGGTTGGTTCGTAAGGATACCCTGTCCTTATGGAACAATAGATAAGGAGGTCGACAGCTGAGTGCATGAAGTTCTGAAACTCTTCTAGCTGAAGTAATAGCTACCAGAAAGAGAGTCTTCCATGATAGCAATTTTAAAGAACAGGAGGCTGCAGGTTCGAAAGGGGAAGAATCAAAGAAGTAAGAACTAAATTTAGGTCCCAAGGAGAAGGAGGATTTCTTATAGGAGGTCTGAGAAGAAAAACTCCTTTCAAAAAGGCTTTGCAAAGCTTGTGGGACATTAAGGCAGACTCAGAAATACCCACATGAAAGTTAGAAATAGCTGCCAATTGAACTTTAAGAGTAGAAGGAGATGAACCTGCATGGAAGAGTTCAGCTAGAAAATCAAGGACTATTTGGATGGAAGCAGTGAAAGGATCTATGTCCCTTCCTTGAGCCCAATATGTGAAGCGTTTCCACTTACTCAAATAAATCTTCCGAGTGGAAGATTTATGGGAAGCTATCAAAATATCTCGAACAGAGTGAGATAATTGAGGAAGCCTGGCTAAGGTTGGAACTGGAGGAACCAAGCAGTGAGGTTCAGAGAGGGAGGGAGCGATGAAACTGACCCGACTGATGGATCAAAAGATCTGGAACTAGGTCCAGATGCCAAGGTCGCCCAATAGAAATTGATGTAGAAAGGGGAACCACACCTGTCGAGGCCAGTAAGGAGCAATGAGGATCAACGAGGCCTTCTGAGCGATAGCTTTCTGTATCACTTGAGAGATTAGTGGGAAGGGAGGAAATGCATACAGAAGTCCCCGGGCCAAACTTGGACTAGAGCGTCTCTGCTGGGTTGGCCTGGTAAAGGGAATAGAGTGAAATAATCTCTGCACTTGCTGTTTTGGGGAGTAGCAAAAAGATCGCAGCAAGGCTGACCCCACTTGAGAAAAATTTCTCTCACAACAGAGTCTTTCAGAGACCACTCGTGAGGCATGAGGATAGCTCTGCTCAACTTGTCCGCGATTTGATTGGACTTCCCGGGGATGTGCGTTGCTATCAGAAACCGCTGAGAAGAAATCGCCCATTGCCACAATCTGAGTGCTTCTCGACACAGGGGGTAGGACCTGGTTCCGCCTTGTTTGTTGATGTACCACACTACAGACATATTGTCTGCCTGGATTGCAATCGTTCCCAAGGGAAGAGAGTCTTGAAGGGCTTGCAACGCTAAAAGCACTGCTCTCATCTCCAGAACATTTATGTGCAAGTGGCATTCGTCTGGTTGCTATGTGCCCTGGACCGTCCTGCCCTGATAATGCCCCCCCCCACCCGATCAGGGAGGCGTCCATTGTCAGAGTAGCAACCGGAGGGGGAGGAACAAAGGGTCTTCCCAATAAGAGCTGAGGGGAAGACATCCACCACATGAGATGATTTCTGCACGCCTGCGTGATCATAATGGTGTGGGACATTGGAAGCTGCTGGTATGACCATTGTGTAAAGAGCATCCATTGAAGGATTCTCATGTGGAATCTGGCTAATGGAAGCAGAGGTATGGCCGCCGCCATAATTCCCAACACTTTCAGAACTAACCTGGCTTTGATTCTGTTGTTGTTGAAAAGGAGTGAGACCAGTTTGTGTATGTCTGTTATTCTCTGATCTGTTAGTCTCGCAGACATGTCTACTGTGTCTAGATTTGCGCCTATGAAGGTAATAGTACGACAAGGCGACAAAACAGACTTTTCGCAATTTATTGAAATGCCTAACTTTTGACAAATGCGAAAAGTGTAATCCCTGGCCATCAGAAGGAGATGCTTGGTGGGAGCTGTGAGGAGCCAGTCGTCCAAATATGGAAACACCTGGAATCCTTGTCGTCTCAGGTGAGAAGCTACCACTGCCATGCATTTGGTAAACACCGGGGCAGTGGTGAGACCAAAGGGCAGGGCCCTGAATTGAAAATGACTGGTTCCCAGCCTGAAGCGGAGGAATCTTCTGGAGCGCCTGTTCATTTTTATGTGATAGTACGCATCCTGAAGGTCTATAGAGCACATCCAGTTTCCTTTCCCCAATAGGGGAAGGATGGACTGCAGCGTGACCATCCGAAATCTTGTTTTCTTGACGGATCTGTTCAAGATACTGAGATCCAAAATTGGTCTCCAGTCCCCTGTTTTCTTTGGAACTAAAAAGAACCTTGAGTAGATTCCGGATCCTTGCTGGTCTGCTGGAACTGGCTGAATTGCTCTTTTCGCAAGCAGCTTTGAAATTTCCAAAACCGCTAGATCCCTTTGAGCGGTGGAACATCTGGAAGGATTTTTTGATTGGTTTGGAATGCGAAGAAAGGGAATGGAATAGCCTTCAGAAATGATGGACTGTACCCATTTGTCTTGAGTCAGGGATAGCCAGGCTTCTGGGTACAGTGACAATCTTCCCCCGACTGCCTCCGAAGGTGGGCAGTCGGGCAACACCTCAGGGATGCTGAAAGAGCTTATCAGAGAAGGCTTCTCGATTGCCCTGGTTCTGCGGACCCCCCCTGCCTCGAGGGCGACGCCTACCATTGTTATTCCCGCCTCTGCCTCTGGCGGGACCGACTCTGTCGCCAGGCGAAGTCCCTTGAGATTGTTTACGGAACCACATTTTCCCACTTTTCTGGCCTTTGGGGTAAGGCCTAGAAGGAGTAGAAAAACGGACTCCGACGGCAGAAAGAGTCTTGCCATCAGTCTCGCACCTAGTCAAGGTTTCTTTCACTTGAGGACCAAAGAGAGATGATCCATCGAATGGGGAATTAGTGAAAGACGTTTTAAAGGGGTTCGCAAAATTGCATAGCCGCATCCAGGCATGCCTACGTAAGGCCACACCTGTCCCTGCGGCCCTGCTCGCTCCATCAGCCGCATAAGAAAGGAGGCATGGAGGAGTTGGCTATGGAGTTCAGGGTAGCCAGCTGAGTGTTCATCTTATCTTGAAAACCCGCAGCTGTAGGATCCTTCAACATGTCACTCGCTTCTTTGATCAAGTCCCTTTGAAGACGAGTAAAATGGCATAGGTACTTCAGCTTAACGCATAGCAAATGTCGCTGACGAGAACATCCGCTTCCCATACCTGTCCATGGACCTAGATTCCTTGTTAGGTGGATGGACAGGTACTGAAGGATCAGCTAGTTCCTTCTTAGTGGCAGCAGCAACCACCATAGCATCCACAGAAACTCCTTTTGTCAAGAACTGTTTGTCTGCTGGTGCCGTTATGAATTTTGAGGGTCTCCTGGGAGTGGGGTCCACTGAATCAGGAGCCGCCCATGCCTTTTTAGCTACCACCTGCATGAGGGGGTCAAAGGGGGGAGACACCCAGGAGGTGGAAGGACGAGAGCCAAACGCCTCAAGGTACACAGATTCATCCTCCGAAGGGTTGAGGGCTGGCCAATTTCCCTCTGTTTGAGGATTTCTAGAATGTCTGCAAAAGAGACATCTTCAGAAGGGGAACGGGGGGAACCCTCGGAATCCTCTAAATCTGTGTCAGAGGTGACGGACTCAGGTGAGTCAATGTGTTTCCTCTTACACTTTCTCTTCCGAGGGGGCTCTTCTGCAAATCAGGAGAGGCCTCGAAGAGGATGAGATCCCCACAGGGGTTCCTGAGGAGCTGGCTCTCTGCGGTCCGGGATGAGGGAGTGAGTTGACTTGACCTGAGGCACCAGAGGGAGGGGCGGACGGAGCCGACTGTGGAGTAGAGCCAGGTTCTAACACACTCCGCATGACCTCGAACGCACCCCTGTCAGGCAGAGCCAGAGGTTCCCACCCGAAGCTGAGAACCTCCCTCGGCACCGACAGTGATGGCTCGAGGCCGATGTCGGAGCCGAACTCACCAGCGCCAAGCTCCGAGAGGAAGAGCGGGTCGGACAAGGGTCCGATGCCACTCACCCCTCGAGCCGACGAGGGAAGTCCGGCGCCGAGATTCTTCGAAGAAGAAATCGGAGCCGACGACGGAGCCGAAGACATCTGTATCGGCTCCGACGCTACCACAGTCTCGGTTCAACGCCCGGCTCTGAGCTCAACGGAGTCGGAGGAGGAACATATTGATGGACAGGGGCAGGCATCGACTGATGAGTCGGGCTCTGAAGCATTTGGGCCAGTGCCTCGGACTTAAGAAGTCGACTCACTACCCTCTGAAGGTCATGATCCGACAGCCTCGATGACCTAGAGGAGAGATTTATGGCTCCGCTCAGACAGCAGAGGAGATGCTGGAGCCAAATGAACGGAGCCAAGGGATGGTGACCTAGATCTCTTCCTAGATGTCGGCTCCGAAGGTCTGGTCGGAGCCGACAAGGAATACCTCGGCTCCAGCCGGAGCCGAGGGAACCACAGAAGCTGTAGACTCATCGGGTCCAGCCGGAGCCGATGCAGACTAGGTTTAGTAGCCTTAGGTCTCGGCTCAGTAGCTGGAGCCGAGGACCTAGAAGCCTTGGAGGGCTTCCCAGAGACAGAGAGGGAATCCTCAGGCTTAAGTAGACCCCTTAGGATCAATTTGTTCTTTCTTTCCTGCAGGACCCTGGGACTGAAGCCGTGGCATACAGCACAGGAGTCCTGCAGGTGCAAAGGCCCCAGGCAGTAGACACAAGAAGTGTGACCGCCTGTCAGAGACATTTTCTGACAGCACGCATCACACTTCTTGAAGCCTGAGACCTTTGTGTCTTTAGACATCTTAGAACAAGAAAGTGTAACCACACACACTCAGTCAAACACACTGATTACACCTTATCTTATTTTTAAAACTCAAAAATAAAACAACTATCAAAATGTTTTAATTAAGAGAAGCAACACACACACACCACTAGGGAATGGAAGAAAGGCCTGAAGGCCCGAGGGAGAACTTTTAAGTTCTTATGGGGAAGAAACGGGATTTTGTGAAAAAAAGGGTTAGAATTCCACTAAACTAAGGGAAAATGTAGTTAAAATTAAAAATAAAGGGGTTTAAGTATCCTAACTTTACTGAAAGTTTACTTACCAAGAAGCCGGTAGAAAACCAACACCTCGATCGCTGTAGCGGCAAACGAGATCTGAGGTAACTCACGCCTAGCATTGTGGGATATAAGGGGAGCCTCGAGCCGGTGGAACCAACTCTCGAGCTTTTAGAGTGGCCGAGTCGGAGCCGAGGTCGGCTCCGAACCCATCCAGCAAGAATGAAGGCGAGATAGACAACTTAACATCAGGTGCCTATAAACAGGAAAAAGGGAAGCTTTTAAAATGGAAAGGCAGATACAAAGTGAAATATGGATTTTATGGCACAAATCTGTTGTTTTTTCCCCTACTAGACTGTGTGCAAGCATAAACACAAAAACACCGTAGTTTGCATTATTGGACTGTTCAATAAAAAAAAAAAAAAAAAAAAAAAAGATGCACAACACATTTCTGAAATAAAAAGTGCAGAGTTAGTTTAAGCATACTTAAGCATGAGACTTCGCTTCATTTTTTTATCACTGAGGTAATGTGTGGACAGTTCTTAATCTGCTAAATGAATGGAACGGTCAGACCTGTGGTCCTTTTGCCCTCTTAGCTGAATCCCTCACTGTGGCAGCCCTGGGTAACTAAAGAGAACCACTACAAATTAACCTCGCAATTATTTGGACACTTCCATTAATGTGAAAAAGAAGTTATGTACTCACCATAACGTTCCATGTTTGTTGTCCATCTTGCTGTTCATTCTTACAATGATGGGTTCAGAGCCAATTCTCGGCTCTGACTCAGCCGAATATATAGCCGAAAGACTCAAATTGGCCCATGGCAAGTAGGTATCCCATAATGCAGTGGTGTAATTCCCCAGATCTTGTTTGCTGCTACTACTGAATGACTGTAAAAACGATATACACACACACACACACACACACACACACACACACATATATATATATATATATATATATATATATATATATATATATATATATATGTATGTATATATATTTATTTATTTATTTTGCATTTGTTAACCGGGTTGGTCCAGCTGGGTAAGAATTACCCTTTTTCAGTGGAGACCCGAGGGGAAAAGCCCCAAACAGACATACAAATACATACAAATAGAGACAAATTAACAATATTACAGAGGAAAACAATATTATGGGCACAATGGATAAGAAAAACAAACAATGAAAGTTTGAGAATATGAGTAAGGTAGGCCAGAGGCATGCATGCAAAAGATTTATGAAAAGGTGTTCTGAGCAAGATCCCTGAATTAAGTTAAAGTAGGCAAAGAAATGATGATTTAGGTGTGGAGTTAGTAGTGTGGGAGTTTTAGGTGGGAGCATGTATATACACACACACACACACACACACACACACACACACACACACACACACACACACACACACACACACACACACACAAATATACACTATTCCCAATAGAATGAGAAGCAAACTGAAACAAAGAACTCCTGAAGGTAGTAAAAATATCCACCAGGTCCACAAGGAGTCTTTGGAAGGGGGAAGGAGGGAGGGTTCGTAAGAATGAACGGCGAGATGAACAACATAGAACATTATGGTGAGTACATAACTTCTTTATGAGAAGAGACTTTGGGTAAAAATGATGGATTAGTTTGCAAGGATACCCTATCCTTATGAAATATCAAATATGGCTGTTTAACAGAAAAAGCCTGCAATTCTGATACTCTTCTGGCAGATGTTACAGCCACCAGAAAAATGGTCTTCCAGGAAAGGAACTTGAGGTCTGAAGATGATGAGGGCTCAAAAGGTGGTAACGTCAGGTGAGACAGAACAAAATTTAAATCCCAAGGAGAAAGGGGCTCCTTAAAGGGAGGTCTTAATATGGAGGCACCTTTCAAGAAGGCTCTACACAACCTGTGTGACATTAAGTTCGAGATAGAATCACCAATGTGGAAATTTGATACTGCGGCGAGTTGTACCCTAATAGTTGCTGCAGCTGAACCTTGTTGTAAGAGTTCTGCCAAAAATTCCAGAATAGAATGGATGGGTACAGAAAAGGGATTAATGTTCCTGTTTTGAGCCCAAAGGGAAAACCTTTTCCATTTGCTAGAATACAGTTTTCTAGTGGAAGCGTTATGACAGAACATTAAGATATGTTTAACTGTAGGAGTTAAATTCTGAAGCCTGACTAAGTTGGGAAGTGAAGCAGCCAAGCTGTCAAATTTAGGGTGTGGAGAGAAGGATGAAGCGCACCTGACATATGTGTCAGCAGGTCTGGAACTGGGTCCAGAGTCCAAGGCTTCAACTGAAGATGAGGCCAAAGCAAGGGGAACCTAACTTGACGAGGCCAGTAAGGAGCAATGAGAATTAGCTTGCTTCCCATGGACTGTGCTTTCTGAATGACTCTGGGTATGAGAAGAAATGGAGGAAAGGCATACAGAAGTCCCGAGGGCCAATCTTGAGCAAGTGCGTCTCTCAGTGTCTCCCCCAAAGGGTGGATTAGGGTAAAGTAGTTGCTGCACTTGGCATTCATGGGAGTGGCAAAAAGATCGCAGCAAGGCAGACCTCATGTTCGGAAAATCATTTCTGCTACATTCTGATTGGGAGACCACTTGTGAGGCATTAAAATTGCCCTACTCAGCTTGTCTGCTATCACGTTGGACTTCCCCGGAATGTGTGTTGCTATTAGAAAGTGATGGGAAGAAACTGTCCATTGCCAAACCCTTAGGGTCTTGCGACAAAGCGGGTAAGATCTGGTTCCCCCTTGCTTGTTTATGTACCAAACCACAGACATACTGTCTGTATCGCAGTAGTCCCTAGAGGTAGAGAGTCGTGAAGTGCTTGCAATGCAAGAAGCACTGCTATCATCTCTAGGACATTTATATGGAAGTGAGCCTTGTCTTCTTGCCATGTACCTTGGACTGTTCTCCCCAGATAATGCCCCCCCCCACCCTATCTGGGAAGCGTCCGTGGTCACAGTAGCTATGGGTTGTTGTGGAACAAAGGGTCTCCCTATGGTCACATGACTGGAGTGTATCCACCATCTTAAGTCGTTCTTGCAGGATTCCGTTATTCTGATGGGGTGAGACATAGGAAACTCTTGAAGTGATCATTGGGAGGACAACAGCCAATGACGGATCCTTATGTGCATTCTTTCAAGAGGAACCAGTGTTATTGCGGAAGCCATTGTTCCTAGTAATCTCAGAATTAGCTTTGCTTTCACCTTGGTCTTGGGAAGGAGATAAAGTATCTGCTGTCTGAGTGCTACAAGTCTTTCTGTTGGAAGACATGCTACCACCATAGAGGCAGTGTCTATATCTGCGCCTATAAACGTAATATTTTGACAGGGCAACAAGGCATATTTTTGAAAGTTGACTGTAATACCCAACTGATTGCAAATGTCGAAAGTTAGATCCCTGGCTTGTTGGAGTAGATGCTTGGTGGTGGCAGACAGGAGCCAGTTGTCTAGACAGGGAAACACTTGGAATCCTAGATGCCTCAGGTGAGCCGTGACTACTGCCATGCATTTGGTGAATACTCTGGGGGCTGTAATGAGACCAAAGGGCAGAGCTCGGAACTGGTAATGACTGGCTCCCAGCCAGAAGCGTAAGTACCTTCTCGATGTCCTGTATATTTTTATGTGGTAGTAAGCATCTTGTAGGTCTATTGAGCACATACAATCATCTTTCCCTAAAAGGGGAAGTAGAGACTGCAGTGTCACCATTCGGAACTTTGACTTCTTGACAGATTTGTTTAATTTGCTTAGGTCTAATATGGGTCTCCAGTCCCCTGTTATTTTTGGCACCAAAAAGAATTTTGAGTAAATTCCGAATCCTATTTGGTCTGCGGAGACTTCTTGGATGACTCTTTTGTGCAGCAACTTTTGAATCTCTATAGTTGCTTGCTCCCTTAGATTAGGTGGAACATCTGGGATTGTTCTGGTCTGTAGAACCGGATAGGAAAATGGAATGGAGCATCCTCTGGATATTATTTTTAGTACCCATTTGTCTCTTGTGATAGTTTGCCAGGCTTCTGGATACATGGATAAATGTCCCCTGACTGCCTCCAGAGTAGAGCAGTCGGGCCTCCTTTCAGCAGCGCTGATAAGGATGTCTGCGAAAGGAATCACGGTCTCCTCTGGTTCTGCAGGACCCCTCTGCCTCTGGGGCAGCATCTACCGTTGTTACCTCCCCCTCTGTCCCTAGGGAAGGAATCACCCCATGCATCCTGGAAAACTCTCTGGGATCTTTTGAACCACATTTTCCCACTCTTCTGACCTTTAGGATAAGGTCTTGAGGGTACGGAAAAACTTACTCCAACGGCAGAGAGAGTTTTTCCTTCCTGCTTGCATCGGGTGAGAGTGTCTTTTACTTTGGTTCCAAAGAGTGAGGAACCATCAAAAGGGGTGTTAGTAAAAGTAGACTTAAAGGGCTCCATAAAATTGCACAAGAGCATACGGTCTCCTAAGGGAAACTCCGGAACCTGCTGCCCTGCTCGCTCCATCAGCTGCGCAGAACATCAGCCTCATGGAGGAATTGACGATGGAATTTAAGGTGGATAGCTGGGAGGAGACCTTCTCATTCACCCCCAAAGCTAATGTACCTTGTAGAGTATCTCCTAGCTCTTTCAAGAGATCTCTTTGTAGCCTTGTAAAGTGAGATAGGTAGTTCAGCGATCGGAGGGAAAATATCGCTGATGAAAAGACACGCTTCCCATATCCATCCATCGTTCGAGAGTCTTTATTCAGAGGATGAACAGAACAGATGAGAATGTCTCTGAAAGTTACTTCTTGGTGGCTGCTGCCACCACCATAGCATCTACAGGTACCCCCTTAGTGAGGAAATCTTTTCCCGAAGGAGCTGACAAGAATTTGTTTGGCCTCTGAGAGATTGGTTCCATTGTGTCAGGTGACGCCCATGCCTTTCGACTAACCAGGTCCATTAGCTCATCGAAAGGCAGAGACACACAGGAGGCTGAAGGTTGAGACCCAAAAGCCTTCAGTTACACTGACTCCTCATCAGAAGGGGTGGTGGCCTGCCAGCCGCCTCTCTGCTTCAGGATCTCTAGAATATCTGTACATGAAATGTCATCATAGGATGATCGTGGGGAACCTTCCAACTCATCGAGGTCAGTGCCTGAAGTGACTGACTCATCTGGAGAGTCTACATGCTTCCTCTTGCAAGTTCTCTTCCAAGGAGGCTCCTCAGAAGGATATTCTGGGGAGGCCTCGGAAGACAGGGGTTCGCCCAATGGGGGATCCTGAGGCACTGGATCTCTGCTGTCCTGTGGAATGGGTGGTGCCAAGACAGTAGCTGATGCCTTAGGGAGGCGAGTGCTAGTATCCTTCTGTGGTACTGTATGGGTAGACAACACACTCTTCGTCAGATCAAAGGTGGATCCTGCCGGCTCTGAAGACTCCCTCGGCTCCAAGGAGACAGAGGAAGGCACCGGAACCAGTGAGGTCGGACCCGAGGCCGATGTAGGAGCTGAGCTAACCTGGGCCGACGGTCCAAGGGGTAGGCTTGGCACCGAAGATGATCAGAGCCGAGAATACCCCCGGGGGCTGACTGGGGAACCCCGGCTCCCAGAATCTCCGGACAGCACCAAGAGAGTCAGAGTAGAAGTCTGCTCCATGAACACCGAAGGGGGTCTCAGAATCGATGGATCCACAGTAAGCGGTACCAAACACTCTGGCTCCGAAGGTCCAGCTTGGCTCGGAGGAGGAACAACAGTGGGTACAATTGGTACAGTAGGCTCCAAGACCAAATGGGTCGGTGCCGAGAATAATTTAGTTAGCGCCGGTGACTTCAAGAGTCTGCACACCACCCATTCCACATCATCGTGAGATAAGCTCCTGGTGGACCTGGAAGACAAGGATGGAGAGCGAGACTTGTGCAAAATGGGAGATCTCAGTGTCGGAAAAAACGGTGAAATAGCCATGGACCAGCACCGAGAAGAGGTATCTTGTGGCTCTGAGGACTTTGGAACCAAAGAACCAGGCTTGTCAATTAGTACGACCTCTGATGGCTCCCAGGACTGTGGAGCCGAGGAGGTAGTGGCCTCAAAAATTTTTGGTAACTTGACTGGCGGCTCCGACTGAGCCGATGTTGCAGGTGATTGTCTCTTTTGGGATTTTTCCTTTTTGGAAGAAGGAGAAGAAGAAGAGGAAGAAGAACTGTGGGTAGCTTCTTCAAAAGTTGGCTTTAAGAGCCCTTTAAGGATCAATTTGTTTCTTCTTTCTTGAAGAACCCTTGCACTGAAAGAATGACAAAACGTACAATCCTCTTGCAGATGAATTGCTCCAAGGCAATACACACATATGACATGTCTGTCTGTGATAGACATTTTTTGTGAACACTTCTGGCATTTTTTAAAGCCCGAAGGTTTATGTTCCCTCTCTTTTGGGTCTTTAGACATGATAAGGTTAAGACCACAATAAAACAACAAGAACATTTTAACTATTGAACTACTAAAGCTAAACTGAGTAGTAAACTACGGGAAACACAAAGGAAACAGACAACAAGGGAGAAAAAAATAGGGCCTCTAACTCAAACGGCTCTATTTCCCAGACAAAACCACAAACTAACTACAAGCCCTTTAACTTAAATGGGGTGAAGCTTTCTAAGTTAAATCAGCTACTAATAAACTAAGACAGACACAACAACAACCACTACAAGGGATACAAATAGGCCTACGATGCGACGGCTAAAAGCCGTGCCAAAGGGAATAAAGCTATAACTATTTAACTATAATGCAAGAAAAGGCAAAACAATTTAGATATGACTAAATACTAAGCAATCTATTATAAAATAGAACAGTATTATAGGAAATATAAAGAAATTTGTCACAACTTAGCCACGGCTAAGATGAGCGCATCCAACCTCGTAAAGCGGCAAACAAGATCTGGGGAATTACACCACTGCATTATGGGATATCTACTTGCTCCGAGCCAAGTTTGAGTCTTTCAGCTATGTATTCAGCCGAGTAACCCATCACTGTAAGAATGAAGGCGAGATAGGACAACATAGCATTGCATCAGGCACAATGAACTGAAACCTACTTCAGAGAATATTTCACTAGAAGCAATGCAGTGTAAAAAAAATGAGGAAAGGAGTAATGCTGAATCAGAAACATTGCTATATGAAGACAATCCAAACATTGCTTAGTCATGAGATAAACACACATGAAACAACAAGGAACATATTTAGACCTGCAGTGGAGCAAAATTAAAATAGTATTAACAAAACTTTAAACAGAAATTACAATTACAGTGCATTCATTCACACTTGCAAGTCTCATCTGATTCCTATAGTGTGCCCACTAAATAACCACCACTACCCATGGAGTTTACCACTGCAGTGGTGGTGCTGCGGTAGCGTTGTCGCCTCAGAGTAAGAAGTTGTCCTGTTCGATTCTCAGCTAGAGCGTCTTCTGTGTGGAGACATGTGTGAATGGGCGTACCTTTATTGAAGGTTGTGCATCAGGGCTGGCAACTTGGCATGTAAAAATCCACTGCCAATCATTAGCGGACTGGAGTTCCGCTGTGGCGACCCCTAACCGGAAAAAGCCAAAAGACACAACAACCCATTGAGTTTACCAAAAGTAGGGAAAGGAAGTAGATTGCCAGTTCTTTCTTCCGGATCACACACACACCACAAAACACAACACCACACACACACACACACACACCTACGGATGTTTTAGATTCTCAAATCTTCCCATAATATGTCTGGGAGAAGTGAGAGAAAACTTACATGAGCAAAGAGAAGACATGCGGACTCTGTAAAGAAAGCTCTCTAGCCGAAAATCAATCTGGAGAACCTCTTGTTCACCTGTGGTGAGATATAGCCTGTGGCACATGTAGTTAATTCACAGTTCTCTAGATTATGGACTTAGATTGGCAGCTGTTCAATTCCAGCAAAGGACAACATAATGTGAGAGTGTAATGACATGAAATAGCGGTACATACAGCGCTACAGCAAAATCTATCTCTTTATGGGGTTGGCATAAAGGTTAAGGCGGTTACCTCACAGACACAAGGTACAGGATTTGACCTTTGAGGAAAATTGGCAAGGCTTAAAATGGCCCACAAAGGGAGCTAGACTAGTACTTACCTACGAGTCTTTTAACCTAAAAACTACAAAATGGGATAAGATGGATAAGATGGAAGCGCAGGACAGAATGAAACCAAAATCACAAAAAGAGCCAAGTTTTCATTACATATCACTCAAAGAATGTGAAAAAGCAGCTATGGACTTAATTTCAGAACATATTATGGCTGGAAGACAGTAACAGCAGTTAGACATAATGAAGATTAATAGATGCATAACCAAGTTTAAGTGCAGTTAGTTTTTTAGCTCCATGCTGGCTACTTTAATACCACTCTTCCCAGCTCCACGTAGACCTTCATATTCCTCCTAAGGGTTAGAGCCAGTCCCTTCATTCCCCAGCAAAGAAGAGAACATTTGGGGCCATTTGTTCCATGGTCAAAGTGAAAGCCTATTTCATCTCAACAGGAGGGGAAAGCTGGGAGCAGGTTGACATACTCCCAAGCATGGGGCTGGTCCTACCCTCCCAGCCCCTCCCCATAACAGATGTAACTATTGCGATGGTTGCTTTCTAGGAAAATGCATGCATTTGCATGCATACATCACATACAGACGTCAATTCCCCCGGCTTTGAACACTGCAGACACCCACGTCCACAGTGATGCATGCAGTACTCCTCACACCCCTTTAGGAATCAGTACTCAGCAGATTAGATAGCTTCCATCTACCCAGGATGGGCGAATTGGCACTGGTGGTATGCTCACACCCTCAGTGTCCCACTCTTTCAGTTTTCTGTGCAGCTAATCAAACACAGGTCATCTGGGCTACAGGCAGGGTTTTGCCACTGTGCAAGACACAACTGAGCAACTGCAACTTCATTTTGAATTTATTGTGGCTCACCCTAACAAATGTGTTGCTATAATTTAATTAGACTGTATCTCTTTGTATTTTATTATCATTATCTGTATTAGCTGTTATCTCTCATCACACTATAAACTGTTTGTATGCAGGCTGAACCATTTGCAACCACTAATCAGTTCTGTTCATCCTTTTCATTCCCATCCATTTATATGGCCTCTAGCTCTTCTTCATCCTGAAGTGTTTTGATGCAGTCACTCAAAACAGATGTAATGGTCCTACTATAGTCTATATTTTCTTCCATGATTAGATTTGTTTACATCTATTTGCATATTTTCATGTATGTATATGTGATGGCCTCTCTACCCCAGGCCAGTAATCAAAGAGCCTCAATCCTCACCACTGACACCGGTGAGAGATGGTCACTACTCAGGAATGAATTTACACAGTATTTTCAGATGCAGCTCTCTGCATCAAGCACAGTTTCCCCAAAGAGCACACAGGGAACATGCTGACCTGGGACTGGACTCTCTGTCTCTCCAGATCCCAAACAAGACTCACTCTGGAGCACTGTGTCCCAGTTCCAAGTAGCACAGAACCACATCTGGGTATTTGATTTTCACACACAGACACACACACACACACACACACACACACACACACACACACACACACACACACACACACACACACACACACACACACACACACACACACAGTCCTGGGAAAGGCTGGCATTCATTTACTAGCTGTACCCCTTCTGCCCAGACTATAAGGTAACCATGCCACCAGTCAGACACTCTAAGGCTCTTAGAAAAGTATCCAATTATACTGAGTAAAATCAATACTAATATAAATGGTAGAGTGTATCCAAAGCAGCCAAGGAGTCACTAAAATAAGAACAAGTACTGTCAAAATGTTAAAAGTATTCTCTAAAAGACCAGCCACATTGAAAAGTATAAAAATATTTAAAAATAAATAATAAAACAGAAAACATGAGAATACTAAATATCTAAGTACTATAAAAACCAGAGTTTCAATCATAGGAGAAATAAAAAAAACACAGTTGGACAGATTCGCACAAATGCAGAAAAAATAGAAGTTATGTTCTTACCATAACGTTCCATGTTAGTTGTCTTCTTCTCGCCTTCTTCTTGCTGGATGGGTTCGGAGCCGACCTCAGCTCCGACTCGGCCACTGTAAAAGCTCGAGAGTTGGTTCCACTGGCTCGAGGCTCCCCTTATATCCCACAATGCTAGGCGAGAGTTACCTCAGATCTCGTTTGTAAGCTAACCCCAGCTTATAACAGTAACAGTATAACTGTAAAAAGGAATCCACCTCTAACAACAGGAAGAAGAAGGGTGACCTACATCCTGAAACAAGAAATATGCATAATAGCATATGACTAAGGAAGAGGTGGTAGAAAGAGAGGTCACGATCACAACTCCTCTAGGTCTGTCCAGGCCAGGGGGAAGGAGGGTGGGACGCAAGAAGAAGGCGAGAAGACAACTAACATGGAACGTTATGGTAAGAACATAACTTCTATATGTTAAGTTGTCTATCTCGCCTTCATTCTTGCTGGATGGGACCGCGTCCCTAGCACCTTGTCCCGCGTGGCCTAACGGAACAGACTCCTGAGAACAGTGGAACCAAAATTAGCTCTATGCCTAGAAGCTAAATCCAACTTATAATGGGAAATAAAAGTGTGAGGAGTAGCCCAAGTAGCCGCTGCACAAATGGTGTCAATAGGCAGTCTGTCTTGGAAGGCTAGAGAAGTAGCCAAAGCTCTGGTGGAATGGGCTTTAGGTTTATTAGGCAGTTTTTGGTGTCTAATCTCATAAACAAAGGTAATCAGAGATGTTAGCCATCTGGATAATGATACCTTTGAAACTGGAAGTCCCTTTCTGCTTTCCGCATAGGAGACAAACAGCTGATCAGATTTTCTGAATTGTTTCGTCCTGTCCAAGTAGTACCTTAATTGACGATGAACATCCAGGCAGTGTAATTTTTGTTCAGACCTATTTGAATACTCTGGGAAAAAGACAGGAAGGTCAATGCTTTGGTTTAGATTTGATGTTGAAACCACCTTAGGCAAAAAGGACGGGTTAGTTCGTAAGGAAACTCTGTCCTTATGGAACAAAAGATAAGGGGAACGACAACTGAGTGCTTGAAGTTCTGAAATTCTTCTAGCTGATGTGATAGCCACCAGAAAGAGAGTTTTCCATGATAATAATTTCAAGGAACATGAAGCTGCAGGTTCGAAAGGGGAAGAATCAAAGAAGCAAGAACTAAATTTAGGTCCCAAGGAGAAGGAGGATTTCTTATAGGAGGTCTGAGAAGAAAAACTCCTTTCAAAAAGGCTTTGCAAAGTTTGTGGGACATTAGGGCAAATTCAGAAATGCCCACATGAAAATTAGAAATAGCTGCCAATTGAACCTTAAGAGTAGATGGAGATGAACCTGCATGGAAGAGTTCAGCTAGAAAATCAAGGACTAGTTGGATGGAAGCAGTGAAAGGATCTATGTCCTTTCCTTGTGCCCAATATGAGAAGCGTTTCCACTTACTCAAATAAATCTTTCGAGTGGAAGATTTATGGGAAGCTATCAATATATCTCTAACCGAGTGAGATAATTGAGGAAGCCTGGCTACGGTTGGAATTGGAGGAACCAAGCAGTGAGGTTCAGAGAGGGGAGGGAGCGATGAAACTGACCCGATTGGTGGATCAAAAGATCTGGAACTAGGTCCAGACTCCACGGTCGCTCCAAGAGAAAACGATGAAGAAAGGGGAACCACACTTGTCGAAGCCAGTAAGGAGCAATGAGAATCAATGAGGCCTTCTGAGCGATAGCTTTCTGTATTACTTGAGAGATCAGAGGGAAAGGAGGAAATGCATACAGAAGTCCTCGGGGCCAAACTTGGACTAGAGCGTCCCTGCTGGGTTGGCCTGGTAACGGGAATAGAGTGAAGTATTCTCTGCACTTGCTGTTTTGGGGAGTAGCAAAAAGATCGCAGCAAGGCTGACCCCACTTGAGAAATATCTCTCTCACTACAGAGTCTTTCAGAGACCACTCGTGAGGCATGAGTATAGCTCTGCTCAACTTGTCCGCAATGTGATTGGACTTCCCGGGGATGTGCGTTGCTATCAGAAAACACTGAGAAGAAATCGCCCATTGCCACAGTCTGAGTGCTTCTCGACACAGGGGGTATGATCTGGTTCCGCCTTGTTTGTTGATGTACCACACTACAGACATATTGTCTGTCTGGATTGCAATCGTTCCCAAGGGAAGAGAGTCTTGAAGGGCTTGCAACGCTAAAAGCACTGCTCTCATCTCCAGAACATTTATGTGCAAGTGGCATTCGTTTGGTTGCCATGTGCCCTGGACTGTCCTGCCCTGATAATGCCCCCCCCACCCGATCAGGGAGGCATCCGTTGTCAGAGTAGCAACCGGAGGAGGTGGAACAAATGGTCTTCCCGACAGGAGCTGGGGAAGACATCCACCACATGAGATGCTTTTGCACGCTTGCGTGATCATAATGGTGTGGGACATTGGAAGTTCCCGGTATGGCCCTTGAGAAAAAGCATCCACTGAAGGATCCGCATGTGGTATCTGGCCAATGGAAGGAGAGGTATGGCGCTGCCATGATTCCCAACACCTTTAGAACTAACCTGGCTTTGGCTCTGTTGTTGTTGAGAAGAAGTGACACCAATTTGTGAATGTCTGATATCCTTTGGTTCGTTAGCGTTGCAGACATGTTTATAGTATCTAAATTTGCCTATGTAGGTAATAGTACGACAAGGCGACAAAACAGACTTTTCGCAATTTATTGAAATACCCAGTTTTTGACAAACGCGAAAAGTATAATCTCTGGCCATCAGAAGGAGATGCTTGGTGGGAGCTGTGAGAAGCCAGTCGTCCAAATATGGAAACACCTGGAATCCTTGTCGTCTCAGGTGAGAAGCTACCACTGCCATGCATTTGGTAAACACCGGGGCAGTGGTGAGACCAAAGGGCAGGGCCCTGAATTGAAAATGACTGGTTCCCAGCCTGAAGCGGAGGAATCTTCTGGAGCGTCTGTTCATTTTATGTGATAGCACGCATCCCGAAGGTCTATAGAGCACATCCAGTTCCCTTTGCCCAAAAGGGAAGAATGGATTGCAGCGTGACCATCCAAATCTCGTTTTCTTGACTGATTTGTTCAAGACACTGAGATCCAAAATCGGTCTCCAGTCCCCTGTTTTCTTTGGAACTAAAAAGAACCTTGAGTAGATTCCGGATCCTTGTTGGTCTGCTGGCACTGACTGAATTGCTCTTTTGCAAGCAGTTTTGAAATTTCCAAAGCTGCTATATCCCTTTGAGCGGGTGGAACATCTGGAAGGGATTTTTTTGACTGATTTGGAAAATGAAGAAAGGGGATAGAATAGCCTTCGGAAATGATGGACCGTACCCATTTGTCTTGAGTCAGGGATAGCCAGGCTTCTGGGTACAGTGACAATCTTCCCCGACTGCCTCCGAAGATGGGCAGTCGGGCAACACCTCAGGGATGCTGAAAGGGCTTGTCAGGAAAGGCTTCCCGATTGCCCTGGTTCTGCGGACCCCCCCTGCCCCTAGGGCGACGTCTACCATTGTTATTCCCACCTCTGCCTTTGGTAGGAAAACGACTCTGTGCGTCAGGTGAAGTCCCTTGAGATTGTTTACGGAACCACATCTTCCCACCCTTCTGGCCTTTGGGGTAAGGCCTAGAAGGAGTCGAAAAACAGACTCCGATGGCAGAAAGGGTCTTGCCATCAGTCTCGCACCTAGTCAGGGTTTCTTTCACTTGAGGACCAAAGAGAGATGATCCATCAAAAGGGGAGTTCGTGAAAGACGTCTTGAAAGGTTCCGCAAAGTTGCATAGCCGCATCCAGGCGTGCCTACGTAAGGCTACCCCTGTCCCTGCGGCTCTGCTCGCTCCATCGGCCGCATAAGAGAGGAGGCGCATGGAGGAGTTGGATATGGAATTAAGGGTAGCCAGCTGCGTGTTCATCTTATCTTGGAAACCCGCAGCTGTAGGGTCCTTTAACATTTCACTCGCTTCCTTGATCAAGTCCCTTTGAAGACGAGTGAAATGGCACAGGTAATTCAGCGAACGCATGGTAAATGTCACTGAGGAGAACATCCGCTTCCCATACCTATCCATGGACCTAGATTCCTTGTTAGGTGGATGGACAGGCACTGAAGGATCAGCCAGTTCCTTCTTTGTGGCGGCAGCTACCACCATAGCATCCACAGAAACTCCTTTTGATAAAAATTGCTTGTCTGATGGAGCTGTGATGAATTTGGAGGGTCTCCTGGGAGTGGGGTCCACTGAATCAGGAGCCGTCCATGCCTTCTTAGCAACCACCTGCATGAGGGGGTCAAAGGGGGGGGACACCCAGGAGGTGGAAGGACGAGAGCCAAACGCCTCAAGATACACAGATTCGTCCTCCGAAGGGTTGAGGGCTGGCCAATTTCCCCTCTGTTTCCGGATCTCCAGAATGTCTGCAAATGAGACATCTTCAGAAGGGGAACGGGGGGAACCCTCAGAATCATCCAGATCTGTGTCCGACGTGATAGACTCAGGTGAGTCAATGTGCTTCCTCTTGCACTTCCTCTTCCGAGGGGGCTCTTCTGCCAAATCAGGAGAGGCCTCGGAAGAGGATGAAATCCCCAAAGGGGGCTCCTGAGGAGCTGGCTCTCTGCGGTCCGGGATGAGGGAGTGAGTCGACTTACCCTGAGGCAGCATAGAGGGAGGGGCTGACGGAGCCGACTGTGGAGTAGAGCCAGGCTCTAACACACTCCGCATGACCTCGAATGCACCCCTGTCAGGCAGAGCCAGAGGTCCCCGCTCCGAGGAGCTAAGGACCCCTCGGCACCGACAGTGATGGCTCCGAGGTCGATGTCGAGCCGAACTCACCAGCGCCGAAGCACCGAGAGGAGAGGGGTCGGACAAGGGTCCGATGCCACTCACCCTCGAGCCGACGAGGGAAGTCCGGCGCCGAGATTCCTCCAAGGAAGAAAACGGAGCGGCGACGGAGCCGAAGACAATTGTCTCGGCTCGGCAACTACAGTCTCGGTTCCGACGACCCGGCTCCGAACTCAAAAGAGTCGAAGGAGGAAAGAGTTGATGGACCGGGGCAGGCACCAACTGATGAGTCGGGCTCTGCAGCATCTGGGCTAGTGCCTCGGACTTAAGTAGTCGACTCACCACCCTCTGAAGGTCATGATCGGAAAGCCTCGATGACCTAGAGGAATGAGACCTTTGGCTCCGTTCAGACAGCAGGGGAGATCCTGGAGCCGAATGAACGGAGCCAAGAGAAGGTGACCTAGACCTCTTTCTGGTTGTCGGCTCCGAAGATCTTGTCAGAGCCGACACGGGTACCTCGATAACCTCGGCTCCGGCCGGAGCCGAGGAAACCACAGAAACTGTGGACTGAGTCTTATCGGCTCCAGCCGGAGCCGATAAAGGCAAAGGATGAACAACCTGAGGTCTCGGCTCAGAAGCCGGAGCCGAAGACCTCGATGCCTTAGAGGGCTTCCCTGTTGAAACTGACAGGGAATCCTCTGGCTTCAACAAGCCTCTCAGAATCAACTTGTTTTTTCTTTCCTGCAGGACCCTGGGGCTGAAGCCATGGCACACAGCACAGGAGTCCTGCAGGTGCAAAGGCCCCAGACAATAGACACAAGAAGTGTGAGCGTCTGTCAGAGACATTTTCTGACAGCACGCATCACACTTCTTGAATCCGGAGACCTTTGCTTCTTTTGACATTTTTCCTAACCGACAGGGGTACACTAACACACACCCAAACACACAGTTATACCCTGTCAGCAAAAATTAGTAATACTAAAATAATAATTATTTTAGTCTAAATAACTAACAGTTAAGTACAAAAAGTTAAAACAACTACACAAACACTCCCTAGGGAAGGGAAGGCCAAAGGCCCAAAGGGAGAACCAACGGTTCTTTTAATAAGAAAACGGGGAAAAAATAGGGTCGGGGAAAAAGTTCTATGTTCTACACTAAGCTAGGAACAAAATAAGTTAAAAAGGGGAAAAAAGAGTAACTTTTTTAAGAAAAAGCTAACACTCACCAGGAACCGGTAGAAGCAACCAACCTCGAAGCTGTAGCGGCAAACGAGATCTGAGGTAACTCTCGCCTAGCATTGTGGGATATAAGGGGAGCCTCGAGCCGGTGGAACCAACTCTCGAGCTTTTACAGTGGCCGAGTCGGAGCCGAGGTCGGCTCCGAACCCATCCAGCAAGAATGAAGGCGAGATAGACAACTTAACATCAATACTTAACTAATCTCACTGTATTTCCTGACTGTCTAAAGAATAACTGTTCCCTAGCTAACCTTATTAATACAGCAAGTCAAGACAAGATGCTGAGATGCTTACTTCCACAAGGCAAGGTGATAAGCTTCTAAACTAACTGAACTGAACTAACTTAACTTATTGACTGTGATAACTGTCACAGATCCTTATCTCAGGTTACAAAGAAAACAAAACAGACTGCTGTGCGAGTTCCATCCTCTCACTGCTGGTTATAAAATGACATCACATTCATACCTCTCAACTGTACAGATTTTCACAGAATGTCCAGATTTTTGTCTCATATTTTTGGTCTGTTTTTACTGAAAGTGTGGTTTTCTGGTAAATTATGGGCAAGTCATTAAAGATTGAAGTCAGAAAATAATGACAGACATTTGAGTTCCAGACTTCACACTCTTCAGAAAAATGATGCTAACACAAAACCTGTTATTCTACCAACTTTCTAACTTTGTAAGAGCAATATTTAAATGTTGTCCCTATTTTTGGGCCTTTGTCCCCCCATTATTTATGGCTTTGTCCAGATTTCTTCCTCTAAGAGGTTGAGAGGTATGATCACAACTGATCAACTGACTCTGGTACAAGACACACTCAGAGCTGTTACAGTATCTGAAAGCTATAGAGCAATTTCAAAAACCTTGACTTTTCCCTTCCAGAATTCTTTGTTTAAACATAAACATTTACTCAGTTATAATAACACCACTGATATATTTTTAACACAAGCCTCTGTACAAATCAGTGTGATAATGAAATGACACAAAATTCTTAACACAAGCCTCTGTACAATTCAGTTTGATAGCGAAATTACACAAAATTCTTTACAAAACTCCAGCTAACTATGCTGGCATATGTTACATGTGCACTGCCCTATTCTCCCTGCCACAGATGGCAATACCTCACATCATCATAGTATGTATAAAGCGTTTTCTTATGTATAGGCTGCAATTAAATAATTTTCAAATTTACCTTGCCTGTTTCTTAGTTATGAACTTTGTATCAGCTTCCTCAGTCTTAAGTAAACCTTCTGTCCATCACTAACTACTTCTACTTCTTACAGGGAGTTTTTATTTTTGTTCTTCATTAATTATATTTTCATTCACTTTGAAATATCTGGGTGATATGAGTGAGCACCAAAAAAAAACATAATGTGCGTGTGTGTGTGTATATATATATATATATATATATATATATATATATATATACATATATATATATATATATATATATATATACACACACACATATACATCTATAAACACAAAGATTATATACACACACATATACACACACACACACACACACACACACACACACATATATATATATATATATATATATACACAAACACACACACACTCACACACACATACACACACACACACATATACACACACACACACATATATACACACACACACACACACACACACACACACACACACACACACACACACACACACACACATATACACACATACACATACACACACACACACACAGACATATATATACATATATATATATATATATATATATATATATATATATATATATAAATAGATATATATCATATGTGTTTATCACGTGTTGCTGCTTTTGGTAACTTTCACTGGTGTTAAAGTGTAAGAAGTGATTACTCTTGAATGGCAACAGTTCAAGTGTAACATACTTCAGGATTTATACTCTTTCATCATGTCTGTGTGACCGTGGTGTTAATATATTTAATTTCCTGAGGTGTGAGGGCAGAGGTATTGCCTCCCCATGGAAAAGCAAAGTTTTCTAGTTGTTTTAACTTATTCCTTCCAATGGTGCTCTGGAAGTTTATACTGTGGCGTCCAATGGACAGAGCCTAAGCTTTTTGATAGAAGCATATTACGTCCTCACATTTCAAACAAATGTTCATATCTCTGGAACCATAGGGCTTACTAAAGATGTGCAAATGTCAAACTCTTCGGCTCAAATAACTTTTATAGTGGCAATGTTGTTTAGGTTCTAGGTCTTAACTGGATTTTATAGTTCACAGTAAGTGTAGTAACTATTACGCTTGTAATATTTTGTAAACAACTTAAAATATCACACATAACTCTCAGCCCCCTAGGACAAGAAATCTGGACAGAGCTAGAAATAACAGGGGAACAAAAGCCCAAAAACAGGGACATATTTCAAATACTGTGCCAATAAACTTAGAAAGTTATTAGAATAACAGATTTTGCATTATTATATATTTTCTGAAGGAAACAAATTAAAACTTAAATGCCTGTCATTATTTATTATTTACTGACTTCAATCCTCAGTGATTTGCCAAAAAAGCACAAAGTTTATGAGGAGCATACCAAAAATATTAGGCATAAATCTGTATATTCTGCGAAAATCTAGGCAGTTAAGAGGTATGATCACAACAACCATTCAAGTTGCACACCTACATTTTGTTCATTCAGATGAGAGCTTTCATACAAGGCTAAGCAGTTCAGTGTGCGTTACTTGGCTGCTGAGATATCTAAAAAAAAAACATGAAATTTAGGATAATACAAATAAATATTATATGCACAACAATTAACATCTCTTCATCTCCAATAGAGGTCAAATATCAATACAGTTGTATGTGCCATTGTGTAAGCTTTAAGTTGAAAAATTGTAAGAATTTGTATGTGGCATGGTTTTGGAATTATTAATGCAAACATGAACAAGCAATATTTGATGCCTAGAACTGTCAGTAGGATGTCATTGCAGAAGTACCTGGAGACGTCACTCGGCTGTAATGAGTTAAGTGATTGCAAATGTAATTTGTTTGTTTACAGTCACTTCAGTTAGTTGTTTTCTGTGTAGATAACAGTGATCGCCAATAAATGTGTCCATCACATTTTCTGACAATCACTGTTCATCTGTGATCAAAACAAATGCACATATATATATATATATATACGTATATATATATATATATATATATATATATATATATATATATATATACGTATATATATATATATATATATATATATATATATATATATACACGTGTATATATAGATATATATATATATATATATATATATATAAATATATACACACACACACACACACAGACATGCACACAAACGCATGCACATGCACAAGCACACACACACACACACACACACACACACACACACACACACACACACACACACACACATACATACATAATGATACACTACAGGACCCTTAAAGGGATGACCCTTGAAGGGATGCTAAAACCTCTATCTCCTTATTAAAAGCAGATACAGTTACTTTTTGCAAGGCTCAAAATCCTTGCAAATACCAAAAAAAAAAAAAACACTGACTGAGCACGTTACACAATGAAACAATCAAAAATCATCTCATCTTGAGTAACACTGTCTTTTCTATTACTCCTCAAAAATACCTGAATTGTAGCATATCCTAAATATGTATCCTAAATATGTAATCACAACTGCAGTCTGCAGCATATTTACCAAAACAGTCATATTAGAACCCTTTACAGCTAGTAATACGGTGCATGGTTTAAAGCAGCAGAAAACACCCCTGCGCTACCAGGGTATAACTCATTTCACACCTTTCGGCCCCAGAACATGGACCAAAGCTCCAAAGGTGGTTGTGTCTCCATATTCATAAAGGATATGCACAGCTCCAGACTAGTAGCCCAGCATAATGCATCGGAGCTACTCCAAGTACAACTAACACTGGGTAAGACGGCGATTCAGGTCGTAACCTGTTGTATGTCCTATCCATGTCCCAAGACTCTAACTCCACATTCCTAAGCACCCTGGAAACTATTAAGATCCAACCCAGCACTCTCATACTAGGTGACTTCAACTATCCCTCCATCAGATGGGAAAACTATTCATGCACCAATACACTGGCCCAACACTTCCTGGAATTCATCAATTCCAATGCCCTGGACCAGCTCATTCTTACCCCTACTAGAAGAAGCAACATCCTTGACCTGCTTATTACTAACATGGGCAACCGTTGCTCTACACCAATAGTCAATTCCTCCCTGGTTAGATCTGACCACAAACTAATCACCATGGAAATCCACATCTCACCCACACCCCCAGCAAAGGTATCCACCATGAAAAACTTCTCCAAAGCTGACATTGGACTCCTAAAAATAGAGGTGGCTAACGTCATAGCACCCATGCCAATGGAAAATAGATGCATGACTGCCGAATCATACACCAATGCACTGTACGAACATGTACATAAATGTATGGAACTAGCCATACCCACCAGAACTAAGATGCTCCCCTCCAAAAAAAGGAAGCCAGTCTGGTGGTCCCCTGCCATTAATAAACTCTACAACAGAAGGAAGAAACTATTGCAGAAAAAGGTGAAGTCCCAAGACTGGAACAATTCCCTTATTAGCCTAAACAAAAAGTTGAGATCTCTCATCAAAACCAGTTATGAAGGCAGAATTACGGGAGACACTAAAAACAACCACAAAGCCTTCTATAGTTATATTAAGGATCTCCATGGCAATACTCAGATTTGCTCTGAGTTACTGCACAATGATACCTCCTATACTGAGCCAACAGATATTGGCAACATACTGGCCGACAGATTCAGTGCTAACTTTACCCCTCTCCCCCCATAAAGAACCAATCTCAATACTGGAAGAATGCCAGGCACCCAACATTACTGCAGCACAAGTTAAAGCTGCATTGTCTAAGGCCATGAATACAGCTTCCATGGGACCAGACAATATCTCTGGATGTGTTCTACGTGAATTACACAGTGAACTGGCACCACATGTGTGTGCTCTGTTCACTCACAGCCTCACCTCAGGCTTTGTCCCTATCAAATGGCGCACTGCTACAGTCATCCCTCTCCATAAAGGAGAAGCGACTGCAGACCCTGGAAATTATCGCCCCATTAGCCTGACGAGTCTGATATGTAAGGCTATGGAGCACATCATCATGGACCTAATTAACAAGGATATAGGGAATCTCCAAACTCTAGATCCCACGCAATTTGGTTTTGTGAAAGGTAGATCATGTCTGCTCAACCTGTTTGACTTCTTTGAGTCAGTCACCAGAGCGGTGGAGGAAGGTAAGGCAGTTCATACAGCCTTCCTCGATCTGGCAAAGGCCTTTGATACCATTCCTCACTCAAGAATTATTGATAAACTCAGAAAAGTAGGCATCAACCCCTACATCATTAGGTGGGCTGCAAATTGTCTCACAGATAAAACCCACAGTGTGAAAGTAGCGGACTCCAAGTCAGACTGCCAACCAGTCATGAGTGGAGTCCCACAGGAATAGGTCCTGGTTCCTCTCCTGTTTGGCATCTACTTCTCAGAAGTCCAGACCAACACGTAGGGAATCTGTCTGACCAAATTCGCAGACGACTGCAAGCTGAGAGCTATAATTAACTCCCCAAGTGATGCAGACATCCTACAAAAAGGCCTCACTGAGACCAATGACTGGTGTAAAAACCATGGCCTTAAGCTTAATGCCAAAAAATGCGTCGTCATCCCCTTTGGGAAAAACTCAGTTCCCACTAATTACCGCATTGATGGGAGCCCACTGAACACTGAAGGCATTATGAGAGATCTGGGAACACAGGTTGACAGCAACCACTCCTTCAACCACCATATTGCCACTGTGGTCAGAAAGTCCTTCTATGTGGCACATCTCATTACCAAGGGTTTTGGATCCAGGAAGAAAGAGGCCATCGTTTCTCTCTACTCTTCCCTCATTAGACCAATCATAGAGTATAATGCCCCATTTGGCATGTACCTCACTAGACACCTGCAATACTTGGAGAGGCCACAAAAGTACCTCACAAAGAGGATCCTAGGCCTTAAACACATGTCCTACATGGACAAACTCAAAAACTCCAGCTATTCTCTGTCTCATATCGTCTACTAAGAGGCGATCTCTGCTTGACTTACAAAGCCATGTCTGACCCAGCTCTGTTAGAAATACTACATCTAAAGAAATCCCAATCCCTCCCCACCACATGCTCCAGAGACTTCACCCTCATTACCACAATCAACAGAACATGCTGGAGGGACAGGTTCATAACCCAGAGACTACCCATGCTCTGGAACAGACTTCCCATAATTCATGTAGGACATGTTGTTTAGGCCTTATATCCTTGTAGTAAGGTATCTCTGTGGGCATTCTAGTTGTTGCATGTGTTTGGACAGATACATGCCAAAGGGGGCATTATATTCACTGACTGGCATAATGAGGATTGAGTAAAGGGGGGGGGCAATGACATTTGTAGATCTAGACACAATCCTTTTGTTTATAAGCTGTGTACTAGGACTTTCTTGAACAATGGACACATGCTGGTCAAAAGTTAGGTTACTGTCCGCAAAAGTTCCCAAATCCTGAACATCTGGGTCAACTCTTAGGGGCATTTTGTCAATGTGGTGGTTCCCCTGGAGTAGACTACTTCCCAAAGGTACAGTAATGCATTTTTTATCATTTAGTTTCAGTCCATGATTTTGGCACCATTTATGTATTTGGGACAAACCTTCCTGGAGGGCAGCTAAATCATTTAGGAATTCAGTGACTCTCCTAGTTTCAGTCATCTGCAAACTTAGTCAGCCAGAGCACTTTGGTACTGACTTTTACTTCAGAAACGTATATGCAAACAGGAGAGGTCCCATCACAGAAGCCTGGAGGACTCCACTCGTGACTGGTCTCTTTGTGGAGGTAACTTCTCCTATTCAGATTTCCTGCATCCTATCTGTCAGCCAGTTGGCAATCCAGCCAGTGACATAGGGATTTAATCCCAGTTTATTTATATTTTCTACTATGCCTGAGTGGGAAATTGTGTCAAAAGCTTTGGCCTGGTCCAAGTATGCAGTGTGTACTGTTTTGCCTTCATCTACTGCTCTGGTGACCTTTTCAAAAAATCCACAAGGTTTTCTTGGCAAATCCAACATGAGACAGATCCAGTGTTTGGAGGTTCCATGATAAGTGTGTCCATGACTCTGCATAAGAGGCTGGTCAGACTTATGGATCTGTAATTTCCTGGGTCTGTGGAAGGTCATCCCTTATGCTTGCTCTTCAGATTTTGGTGTGTGTGTGTGTGTGTGTGTGTGTGTGTGTGTGTGTGTGTGTGTGTGTGTGTGTGTGTGTGTGTGTGTGTATGTGTGTGTGTGTGTGTGTTGGTGGTGTATTTTAATGCCTACTGGTGCACAAAATGAGTGCAGCTGTAAGCAGACACACAACTAGAAGAAGAGGGCCTTGCCATGTGGATGCAAATGGAAAACACACGTATCTTGCACCAACATTATTGAATAACTTACCTCCTGTTTTCTGCTACCTAGCTCTCCCTCTCACTTCATCCTTTAAGGGGAATAGCATGAAGTGAATCAGCACAACAGGATCCCTCCAGGATATCCAGCAGGAACCAACCTTGGAAATACATACAGAAGCATACCTGTCAGTGCAACCTGGCAACTTCCCTCCTCTTTAGCAAACATTTCTGTTCCTCCTATTCATGTGAAAACTGCAACAGAGTTATATAAGGTATTTCTACAAGGAAAATATCACTGGACACCTCCTGTGCTCAACATTCCATGGTCTGCACATGACAGCTCAATGCTAGCTTTATAGTCAGCCACTCCACCTTTGGAGCAACATCACCTACCTTTAATAAAATGGTACTTAAAAAGATTTAATTCAAGCTGTATCTTTATGTGACGTGCTTTAGCTATAAATCTAAAGACTGCCAACACACATACTCAACAGCTCACATTTTCAAACTTTCAACAAGCTAAGGATAGTAACAACTAGCAAACAAGAAAGTTGTTGTTGTTGTTGTTGTGTCTTTCGGCTTTTCCCGGTTAGGGGTCGCCACAGCGGAACTCCGGTCCGCTAATGATTGGCAGTTGATTTTTACGTGCCGAGTTGCCAGCCCTGACGCACAACCTTCAAGAAGGTACGCCCATTCACGCATGTCTCCACGCAGAAGACGCTCTAGCTGAGAGTCGAACCGGTCAGCGTCTTACTGTGAGGGGACAACGCTACCACAGCACCACCACCGCGGATCTAGCAAACAAGAAAGTAATCAGACTAAATCTAAGGGGGCATAGCAAGTGCTTGTTATCTTCTGCCTCAAAATATTAAATATTCTGACTTGATTGCACAACACTGAGATTAAAAGATTGTGACATGGGCAAGTTGGACATTTGTGTGAACTGATGGCTACATGCAGGCAACCCATTCCCACTAGTAACTATTATAAATTTCTGTTCCTGTTCTCTCCCATTGCCTACCTGTCAATCACTGTCACAGTAACAAACCTGATCTCAATCATACATGTTACTACTTCACTATACTTGGATGAAAAATGTGTTACAGAGTAGAATCTAACTACTGCAAACATGCCTGATCATATTAGAATAATAATTACAAAATTCATTGCATCTGAATAACATGCCTTTTGCTCATTTAGGAATCAACACTTTTAATACAGATAAGAGTCAAAACATTAGTAAAAAGCTGCTTTTTAAATTCTGGGCAAGCCCTAAATTTGACGACCAGCGGCACCTACATTTTTTTTATTTCTTTTTACTGGATTTCTTTTATAACAGCCCAAGGAAAGATCTGTAAAATGAATCCTACTAACTGAAGACTGCCAAGAGCTGGTGAACATCATTATAAATAAATTCTAGCTAGATTGCAATAAACAGATCTAAGACTCAATTTTTTAATGTTGGCATGAAAGCCCAGCAGTTTGGTTCCTTGCCAAGTATTTCTCAGACATGAAAGAGCAAAAGATCACACACAAATCAGCAATGGCTATGAAGTGCTTTGAAGAATATTTTGTGGTACTCTAAGAAGCATTATAGCAACTTTCTTTTAATCTATGGAAAAATGAATGTTTTATTGTGAATATCTGTCCTAAATTTGCCTTATAAGACAATACCTGCAATGAGGAATAAAGGGGTCCCTACTTGAGTATTCCTTTGTCCTAAACAAATATGCAAAATGGCATTTATCAACTTTGTTGTAAGTTATAAAGTATAATGTCATTATTTTTTATTGTAAGATGGTTGTACTCATTTTATCTTGGAGAGGGAAAATGTTTTAATTAAAGGTTAAGTGCAAAGTGGTTTAGTGTGACTTCAGTTTTACACAAAAGAATGTTTGCATGCATCTTCTTGCATGTGCGAAAACTCTTTTTGTAGCAAACCAAATTTTCTTAATAATTAGTAAAATCAAAACTTTTTAAACTTCAGCCAAATGTTGATGAAATACCCTCATACCACTCAACCTCTTTGTGCAAGAAATCTGGACAAAAATAATGGGGGGGGGGGGGGGTCAAAGGCCTAAAGATAGGGACATATTTTAAATATTGCTTTTATAAACTTAGAAAGTTCCTAGAGTGACTGGATTTGTATTATCATGTGTTTTCTGAAGGATATGAAGTCTGAAGCTAAAATGTATGTCACTATGTACTGACTTCAAACCTCAGGAATTTGCCATAAAACCATACATTTTATGAGGAAAAGAACAAAAATATGAGACAAAATTCTGGGCATTCTGTGAAAATCTGGACAGTTCGGTAGCATACCACCTTCCCATCCATCATTAACTGCCACATGACAGCAAGGCCTACTTATATGAACAAGTGAAAAAAAATCACTAAACATGTAATTGGTAAATTGAAAACACTTGAAAAATAATTATGTAGATGTCAGCTTGTTAAATCAGCAGTTCTGCAAACCAATTACTTAACAGCCAGCCTGTTAAACTCACTGTACTTCTTGGAAAGAGATTATGATTAGCCCATGTATCCTAGAGATTTGTAAATCTAAGCCATACTCTCAGGTTCTGTCTGATGTCTCATCAACCTGATGTAATGTTAGATGGCAAGCTAGATCACCCCACAGGTCCAGGGTACTTAAGTAAGCTCATGTTATGAGCTGCATGTTTGTGTGTGGGGGGGGGGGGGGTCAACTACTGTGGCACAAGGCCTTTGTAACTCACACTGGCAATGTAAAGGAGTTGGTAGGCTTCACTATCAGAAGATAACAGGCAGTCTGAAGAAACAGCACTTTGGTGGGTGACAGATAATACATGTCCCAAACAGAATGTGTACACTTGGTCAGGCAGCAGCAATACCGACACTTGCAAAGCTTGTGACAAATGCAGAGTGATTTTGTTTCATGCATTCTGGCAATATCTAAATCCAATACTACTGACTCATGATCTGAAATCAACATCTTTAAGGCTTTCAGTGTTTACTAATCAAACATCAACTCCACACACAAAATAGTGTGGGTACACTTAATATTTAAGCAATAACCTACGCCTGGGTGTGGGTAATGCTGGATCTACCCATGGTTGGTGTGGTTTGGTCACGAGGGCAAAGCCTGAGTGGCCAAACAAAGACAACCGTGGGTAAATCCAGCATTACCCACACCCAGGCGTATATGCTATTATACAATGACATTATTTAAGAAAAAAAATACTTACTTTTCTTAAATAATGGCATTGTATAATGTCTCCTTGCTGCCCTTCCATAGCTGTCTGGTATTCTGGAGCAGTTCTGATGTACTGTGCATGCTTATGCAGTACATCAGATCTGCGTGTAGAGGAAGCAACTGAGAAAGGAAGATCTCCGTTGCTTTTTTTAAAGCTATCTCGCTATGTTAAACGCGTTTAACATAGCGAGATAACAGCAACGGAGCTCTTCAGTTCTCCATTGCTGTTCAACACATACAAAAAAAAAAAAAGATTTATATTAATGGAAAAAGTCCGGGCAACCGGACATTTTTCCATTAGTATAAGTCTGATTTACAACGGGCACGCTGACCAATCGGCGTGCACGTTTTAGAATATTAATGGGGGGGGGTCATTGTATAATTTGAACATGGACAATTTGGATGAATTCATAAAATTTTTGAATGGAAGTAGTGATTTTCTTAAATTCACCTATTCTTATAACACTGAAGGTATAGCGTATTTGGACACATTGGTTTACAAACATGAAGGTTCCTTACATTCTAAAATTTATAGGAAAGAAACGTTTTCCAATGACTATTTAGCATATAGTAGTTTCCACCCTGCTAAGTTAAAGGAAAACATATACAAAGGACAGTGTATAAGGGCTTTACGTATGACATCGGAGTACAACATTTTGGTACAAGAGATCAGTACTATTAATAATATGTTTCAAGAGAGGGGATACCCACAAAATATGTTGGATGAGGTGGACAAATACGTATTAAAATTATGGGGTACTACATACAAACCCCTATTAGGATTACGTAGCGATTGCAACTTTAGAAACAATGCTATTGATTGTTTCAATAGAAAAAGGAAAGGAAATGAACATCATCAAAGATTACTAATAGTTTTATACAGTCCAATTGCCAATGATCTCATACGAATTATTAAGAACTATTGGTATTTGATTACTAGTGACATGAGTCTTATGGACATTGTAGGAAGTAAACCTGGAATAGTATTTAAGATGGGAATGAATATTAAAGGTTATTTAGAACAAGTCATAATGACAAAAGAAGATCTTAGTATGGTACTAAGCAGTATACTATAAAATGTGGTTCATGTAACCAGTGTAGTTATATAACAGATAAAAAGGAAATAGTTATACAAAATCTGTTTAGACCAAAACTCAAGTTTGTAAAAGGGAATTGTAACACTAAAATGGTGATTTACACAGCAATATGTCAAAAATGTACAAGTTATTACGTTGGAAAGACGGAGAGAAGTCTCAAGAAACGTATATATGAGCACATATACAGTATAAGGAAGAGGGATTCTAAGAGTGCTTTATACAAACATATTGAAGTGAAAGGTCAGACATATAAATTTAAATTTGCAATATTGGACACCATCAAATATGATCCCAGAGGTAAGGATCATAGGCAATTATTGAGTTACAGGGGACTTGGTGGCAATTATTTTTAGATGTCACAACCCCACCGGGGCTTAATGATAACATATCTAGTAAGGCCATTTTGGAAATAAATTAACATCCAACAATTATATTATCACATATTAAATATTACATTTGTATATTTATTCTGTTGTTAGTGATTGTATGCATTTCTTTCATATTATTTGTAATATGGAGATGGAAACAACCATAAATTTATTCTCATTTTAAGGTTCAGTACATAGAAGGAATTTTTTGGGAGTAATTATACATTTCATTGAAAAATATTGATTATTAGATCATATTGGGCAAACATTGGATATTGTACGAATATACAGAAAATGGTTTAACACCAGTATAGTCATTTAATAACAGTTTTTAATTATAGTTTTTTGTCAATCCAAATAATAGTGGTTCTTTAAACCTTAGATTCTTTTGGTTATAAATCAATGGAGTCTTTCTAGTAGGGACAGTAATTCAAAGCTATACATGACAAATGCATAATTTTACTCTATGATGGGCAGAATGAAGGCAGAGTAAAAGAGAATTAAGATGGATTGTGATCTGGATGAGATCCCATGACAGATCAATTGAGAGAGGTAGAAAGATTTTCTGACAATACTGGAGATGCATGGACTTAGGGACAGCTCACTGTCTATGTAAGTGCCTTCATCCCAGATCACAGTGTCAGTCTTAAGGAGAATTCTATTCATGTGACAGGTGGCCTTGTTTTATCAACTATAACTACACAAAATGTCTTTACATCTAGGATGAAATCATGATTAGATCACCAGTTATTAGTACAATCTATGCCTTGTTGGTGTCTTAGTGAATATGAGGGGGAATGTAGGATGATTTCTAGTTTAAAGTCATCTGTGAATTTAGTTAGTCAAAATGCTATTGGCATTCATCTGCACTTCAGAGAAATAGATTCCACTGACAAGATAGCTTAGGACAAACCCTTGAGAGATGCCTCTAGTTAATTTTGCTTTTTTTGGAAAGGGTTATTCTGATTGAGTGTGCTCTGCTTGTCAGCAAAATTAGCAAACTACAAAAATGCTGAAGTTTAACTGGGTTAGCTTATTTATGATGCCAGAATGGGGAATGTTATCAAATAGTTTAGCTAAGTCTAGCTAAGCAGTGTTAATGAGAAATCCATCACATAGGGCTTTGCTGACATTTTCAAATAAAACTAAAATTCTGCAGATCTTGTATGTCCTTATTTATTAGTTCTACAATAATTTGTTCTATGGCTTTACAGATATGGCTAGTGAGACATGTCGGACATTACTTACCTAGGTCAGAGAAATGGCCTCCCTTAAGGTGGAGGATAACTATGGCACTTCTCTATTCTTAAGGTAAACAGCCTGTGGGGAGACTTAAACTGAAAATATTTAGAAGAGTTCTGTCCAGGTGATGCTTCATCACCTTACCATTAACTTACCGGGAAGCAGCATGGTATGTTGTCTGGCCCTACAGAGATGTTATTGTTTGTTTTGGAGATGGTGGTTGAGACTTGGCTAATTCTCAAGACAGAGTGTTGGCCTAAGATGGTACAGGGGGATGTGAGGGCAAAGTAGATGGAATAACATTACAATGGTAGTGTGATGATTGGGGGGAGATGGGTGAAGGCTACCAGCCTAGTCAAATAGAATTTGATATATAATTCTGGCATTTGTAAATAAATGTGAAATACATGCGTGTTTCTTGAGTGTAAAGAATACTGTGAAATGTGGAGCTCCAAAATATGTGACAACATTGTGCTCTACTGGCCCAGTGAAGCATGTTGTACCCTTTCATGTTAGAATTCGGCTCCAGGGTGGCTGGATGAAGATTTCATGCCCATTGTTTTAAAGCTAAAGTTTATGACTAGAATTTAGATGTGGAAGGTGCTTTATTGCTCTGGTTTCTGCTAGCATATACATGTGAAATGTCTTCTATTGTTGTAAGTTTCTGTGCAGGTGTTAGATTGTTAAATAATGCAGTTTGTTTGCCTGGGAAAACCTAAGTGTCAAAAATTATGTACTTTGGGGAGGGACCCAGCAAACATTTTTGTTAGTAATGTTTAAATACTACTTCTCACAAGAGACTGAAAAGCATTTTGACTTTGGACATCTAACTTATCAGCACTTTGCCTTGTGCTCACATGTAAGTTTTAGCACCGTGACTTCTTGTAGGAATAGTTAAAGTTAGTAAAGATTAATTAGGTATTTTTCTTTGAAATCAGACCTGTCCTACTGTATTATTTTAAGTTTCTGTGTGATCTCTGAACTCTTAGATATCTCTGTGGTGTAGTAGTTTTGTCTTGTGTTTTAATTATTTATTATTAAATATTTTAAAACCTTCTACCTGTGGCTGATTTGTGTAGAGATAAGCTCTAGAGTGCATTGCATATTTATAGATGTTATTGTAATAGGCCACTCTAAAGTAAGCCTTGACTGTTAGCCATACTACCACTGGATAATAATATTGCACAGTAATAACTGGATACCCTTTTAAGGGCCTTTTAGTAACTGATATTATTAACTGGGTGGTGGCAGTAATTACTACCGTATAGTCTGGGTAAAGGGGCACAGTTGGAGAATCTGTGTCAGTCTTTTCCAGGAGTGTCTGTGAAGTTATATAAATACTTATCTCAAAGTGTGTGTATGTTGTGTTAGCTACTTGGCAGGGACACAAAGCACTGGTTGGACAGAGAAGGTACTGGGGGTTTTAGCTTGCCCAGCTAGGCTGAGACCTGGACCCTATAGCTGTGCCAGTGGGGAGTCTTATTGGGGACCTGGTGAGCAAGGGAGCAACCAGCCCCAGACTGACTGTAATCTCTGTGTGCACTTATGGGAAATTGTACTTTACTGTGTGTATTAGTTATCCTTTTCTCTTCTAGGAGACAGCCTCCCTGGTGTTAGTGGTGAGGATTGAGGCTCCTTGATTGCTGGGCCAGGGCACGGTCATCACAGGTAGGTAACAATTTTTGCTTCAATGTGGCTAGTACTATTTACAATGAGTTAAGAGGATGGGAGAGTGTTCCTGCAGACTGTCTCTATACAGCTATGTTACAATATTACTTTTTTTTCTGTTAAAAATAAAACTAGCCACTCCAGGGGTATAAGTGCCCTGTGGTCAACAACACAAGAAAACTAATTCCAAAAATTGTGGGTTATGCAGGGGAAAATGGGGATAAAGATAAATGTTAAGAATCACAGATCAAAAGTGTTTCCATTGTAGACAGGAATATTTTGCTCTTCTGTGTGCCTGTCACCGAGACAGGTATGAGTTAAAGAATATAATGGCAAGGTGAGACATACAAAACAGATGTGGTGTTTCCAAAGAAGTATGTGGTGTACAGGGTAACCACAGTACTCAAAGTGTAGTGTGAGAAGAAATCCACATACATAGGGAGTAAAAGACCCCTTACCCCAACAATTCTGTGTAACTGATTAGTACACATACAAACTGTCCTAAAACACAGTTTTGTACCACATTGACTAACAAGAAACAGCACCAAATATATTACAAATGACTGCTTGTAATGTTTCTGTATGTGTGGTACCTGTAACACCAATAGCAGTCTGTGTTTTGATGCTGTATACATAATGCTGACATCAGCTGTATTCTGTTATAGCACTGTTATTGTGTACATAATACTTGTAAAAATGTCTGCATTCAGACTCTTGGTGACACTCTCCTTCTCTTTACATTTTGAAATTTAGCCTAGGCTGAAGATGTTCCTAGGACCAGCTCACCTAACCTGCTGATGAGTAAGTAAATAAATACCTTAAAATCTGACCGACTTGTCCAAGAGAGTGACTGAGCACACAAGGCAACAAAAGAGAGATAAACTGAAGAAAAGTGCTAAGTTATAAACTACTACAAGGCAAAATGCTTCAGTCAGTGAAGAAGGCAAATGTAAATTTACAACTGCATACCTATGGACTTCTGTAACCAATACAAAAAGCAAATAGTCTAAAAAAGACATGCTTATACAATGTTTTTTCCTCACATCCTACACATTCTACCACTGTCTGACTAGAAGCATGAAATTATGCCATACAGTTAGGGGTCTGTAATAGCACAAGACTCTTCTGATGACCTTGTTTAATTAAAATCTTATCTCTGCCTGCAAGATAGATGGAACAGTTAGGAACACCCCTTATGGTGAGTTTCCAAGGTAACTAACTTTTGGATTTTGTGTCCCTTCTCACTGGTGTGATTCTACAGGAGCACTGACACATAAGTTGGTCAGATATTTGCTAATCTTGAATGAAGACTTCTAGGAGTGTGTCTTCAACAGCATACTGAGAGCAGGATCAGCTGTTCACAATGCTGCCTAAGCCATCTCTCCTGAAGGACAGCCCCATGTCCAAAACAGATTAAGAGAGCTCTGAAAAACTATTCATTCATTGAACAGGTACACATCTATAAGAACAATACTGCACCTCAAAAGTTAATCAAGGAGACGGAGAGGAAGATAAACTGGGATGTACATGTCCTTCTGACAAGGAAAACTAATAGGTATCATTTTACTTGTGTTCTCCAAAAAACTTAACATCTATAGCTGTCTACTGAACAAGTAACAACTACTTATGAAACAAAAAATAATGGCGTACACAACAAAGGAGTAAAAAAATAATCAAATGTAATAAAATTAGAAGTTATGTACCTACCATAACGTTCCATGTTAGTTGTCTTCTCTCGCCTTCTTTCTTGCTGGATGGGTTCGGCTCCGACTCGGCACTTGCTTAGCTTGAGAACTCCTTTTACCAGCTCGAGGCAACCCTATATCCCATGATGCAAGGCGGGACTACCTCAGATCTCGTTTGGTAGTTAAAATACCCTGCTAAAAGACTAACCTAGTGGAACTAGGAAAAAAACAAGTTCTAAAACAATAGAATCTTCTATTGAAGACTCAGGAGAGAACAACGTGAGAAGAGAAACCCTTCAAGATCTGTCCAGGCCAGGGGGAAGGAGGGAGGGATGCAAGAAAAAAGGCGAGAGAAGACAACTAACATGGAACGTTATGGTAGGTACATAGCTTCTAAATGTTAAGTTGTCAATCTCGCATTCATTCTTGCTGGATGGGACCACGTCCCTAGCACCTGTATCCCGGGTGGCTCAATGGAACAGACTCTTGAGAACTGTGGAACCAAAACTGGCTCTGTCCCTGGAGGCCAAATCTAATTTGTAATGAGAGACAAAGGTATGAGGAGTGGCCCAAGTAGCTGCTGCACAAATGGTATCAATGGGTAGCCTATCCTGAAAAGCTGTAGAAGTGGATAAACTCCTGGTTGAGTGTGCCTTCGATTTAGAGGGTAGTTGCTTGCCTCTGAGCGAATACACATAAGAAATGGTGGAAGATAACCATCTGGATAAGGTCACTTTTGATACTGGGAGACCTTTCCTGTTTTCTGCATAGGAGACAAATAATTGGTCTGATTTCTTGAATTGTTTAGTTCTATGCAAATAATACCTGAGCTGACGATGGACATCCAAAAAATGAAGCTTTTGTTCAGCTCTGTCAGAATAGTTTGGGAAAAAAAACTGGTAGATCGATGGATTGATTAATATTAGTTTGAGAAACAACTTTGGGGAGAAAGGCTGGATTTGTTCTCAAGGATACCCTGTCCTTGTGAAAAACCAAGTAAGGGGGACGGATGCAGAGAGCTTGAATCTCGGATACCCTTCTTGCTGAAGTGACAGCCAGTAAGAATATAGTTTTCCAGGTCAATAACTTCAAGGAGCATGAAGCAGACGGTTTGAAGGGTGGTAAAATCAAGGATGCTAACATTAAATTCAGATCCCATTGTGGAGGAGGATGTTTTATTGGTGGCTTCAGGAGAAAAACTCCTCTCAGAAAGGCTTTGCATAGTCTGTGTGACATAATGTTTTGATCTTGCAAGCCAACATGATATTTGGAAATAGCCGCCAGTTGAACTTTAACTTTTGATGAAGAAGATCCTGACTGAAAAACTTCAGCTAGAAAATCTAAAACAGAATGCACAGGTGCAGTAAAGGGATCAATGTGCCTGGAGTTTGCCCAAAGGGAAAAACGTCGCCACTTGCTAGCATAAATCGTTCTGGTGGACGACTTCAAAGAAGCTATTAAGATATCTCTGACAGGATCAGAGATCATAGGAAGCCTGGCTAGGGAAGGAAGTGGAGCAACCAAGCAGTGAGGTTGAGAGAACGAATGGCCCGGTGCTGTTGACCCGATTGGTGGATCAAAAGATCCGGAACTGGGTCCAGATGCCAAGGCTGCACCAGGAGGACACGATGCAGAGTCGGAAACCAAATTTGCCGAGGCCAGTAAGGGGTAATGAGAATCAACTTGGCCCTCAAAATGGTAGCTTTCTGAATGACTTGTGGAATCAAGGGGAAGGGAGGAAAAGCGTACAGAAGTCCCCGGGGCCAATCCTGGGTTAGAGAGTCTCTCAGGGGTTGGCATGGTAGGGGAAAAAGGGTGAAGAAGTCGGGGCATTTGTTGTTTTGGGGTGTAGCAAAAAGATCGCAACAAGGGGTGCTCCACTTCAGAAATATCTGGTCCACTATAGATTGATTGAGAGACCACTCATGAGGGATGAGAATGGCTCTGCTCAGCCTGTCCGCCAAAAGGTTGGACCTGCCGGGGATGTGCGTTGCTATCAGAAACCGATGAGAGGAGATTGCCCATTGCCAAAGTCTGAGAGCTTCTCGACACAACGGATAGGACCTGGTCCCACCCTGCTTGTTGATGTACCAGACCACAGACATGTTGTCCGTTTGCACTGCAATAGTCCCCGCGGGAAGAAAGTCGTTGAGGGCTTGCAACATTAAAAGCACCGCTCTCATCTCCAGGACATTTATGTGCAGATGGTATTCTATGGGTTGCCACATCCTGCGGACCATTCTGCCCTGATAATGCCCCCCCACCCGATCAGAGAGGCATCCGTAGTGACTGTGGCAACCGGAGGAGGGGGAACAAATGGTCGGCCCTGATGCAGAAGAGGGGAAGATATCCACCAGTTTAGATGAGTCCTGCACGATTGTGTAACTAAGATTTCGTGTCTCATAGGAAGGCTGTGGAACGACCACTGAGTGAATAACATCCACTGCAGAAGATGCATGTGGAAGCGAGCCAGTGGTAGAAGAACAATGGCCGCAGCCATAAGACCTAGAACTTTCAGTATCAATCTGGCTTTGACTTTGCTGCTCTGCAATAAAATCCGAACGTATTTTTGGATGTCCAGAATTCTCTGATCTGTTAGTCTGGCTAACAAACTGACGGTGTTTAATTCTGCACCTATAAAGGTGATAGACTGGCAAGGCAACAGAGAAGATTTTTCGAAATTCACTGAAATTCCCAAACTTTTGCACAGCTGCAGAGTGTAGTCTCTGCTCTGAAGAAGCTGATGCTTGGTGGTGGCGGAGAGGAGCCAGTCGTCCAAATAAGGAAACACCTGGAATCCTTGACGTCTCAGATGAGCTGTGACCACTGCCATGCATTTGGTAAACACTCTGGGGGCTGAAGTGAGGCCAAAAGGCAGGGCTCTGAATTGATAATGACTGGTCCCTAGCCGAAAGCGGAGAAACCTCCTGGACCGCCTGTGTATCTTTATGTGATAGTACGCGTCCTGAAGGTCTATCGAGCACATCCAGTTGTCCTTGCCCAGAAAGGGCAGAATGGACTGAAGCGTGACCATCCGGAATCTTGCCTTCTTGACAAACCTGTTTAGATTGCTCAGGTCTAATATTGGTCTCCAATCTCCCGTCCTTTTGGGGACCAAAAAGAATCTCGAGTAGACGCCGGATCCTACTTGGTCTGCTGGAACAGTCTGGATGGCTCTTTTTTCTAGGAGCTTTGAAACCTCCTGTTCTGCCAAATCCCTTTGGCCGGGTGAGATGTCTGGAAGGGATTGGTGAGGTACGGGATACCTTTCGAAGGGGATTTTGTAACCCTCGGATATGATCAACTGTACCCACATATCTTGTGAAAGGGAACGCCAGGCTACTGGGTACAGCAAAATCCTTCCCCCGACTGCCTCCAAGGGTGGACAGTCGGGCAACACCTCAGGGATGCTGAAAGGGCTTCTCAGGAAGAGACTCCCTGTTGCCCTGGTTCTGAGGACCCCCTCTGCCTCTAGGGCGGCGTTTATTATTGTTACCCCCTCTGCCTCTGGGGGTAAACTGACCACGTGTGTCCGGCGCTGCTCCTTGGGATTTACGGAACCACATCTTCCCTCCCTTCTGACCCTTGGGATAGGGTCTAGAAGGGGTGGAAAATGGACTCCAACGGCAGAAAGAGTTTTGCCGTCCTGCTCACACCTGGTCAAGGTTTCCTTCACCTGAGGTCCGAACAAAGCCGAACCGTCAAAGGGGGTATTGGTGAAGGACGCCTTAAAGGGGTCCGCAAAATTACAAAGCCGCATCCAGGCTTGACGTCTAAGAGCCACTCCTGTGCCTGCGGCTCTGCTCGCTCCATCGGCTGCATAGGATATGAGCCTCATGGAGGAGTTGGTTAAAAAATTTAGGATTGCTAGCTGTGAGGCAATCTTGTCTTGAGCCCCAGCAGCTGAAGGATCCTGAACCACTTCACCTAGTTCCTTGAGAATATCTCTTTGAAGCCTGGTGAAGTGACAAAGGTAGTTCAGCGAACGCATAGCAAAGGTCGCTGAAGAAAACATCCGCTTTCCATACCTGTCCATGGTCCTAGAATCTTTGTTAGGAGGATGAACAGGTACTGAAGGATCCGCAAGTTCCTTCTTGGTGGCCGCCGCCACCACCATAGCATCCACAGAGACGCCCTTAGAAAGAAACTGCTTGTTTGAAGGGGCCGTAATAAATTTGGATGGTCTCCTGGGGACTGGTTCCACAGAATCTGGAGCTGCCCACGCCTTCCGAGCCACTACCTGCATAAGTGGGTCGAAAGGCGGAGACACCCAGGAGGTGCAGGGTCGAGATCCAAAAGTCTCCAGGTATACCGACTCATCCTCGGAGGGGTCAATGGAGGGCCAATTCCCCCTCTGTTTGAGGAGCTCAAGGATGTCTGAAAAGGAGACATCCTCAGAGGGGGACCGTGGGGAACCCTCCGACTCATCTAAGTCGGTATCAGATGTTGTAGACTCAGGGGAGTCTGTGTGTTTCCTCTTACACGTCCTCTTCCGAGGGGGTTCCCCTGCCGGTTCAGAAGAAACCTCGGAAGAGGAAGTTATTCCCAATGAGGAAACCTGGGGCGATGGATCCCTGGGCCTAAGAGCAAGAGGCTGGCAAGAGACATCCACAGGCACCGAAGAGGGAGGAGCTAAAGGAATGGACCGTTGACCTGGCTCAGGTGCCAGGACACTCCTCATCACCTCAAAGGCTCCTCTCCCCGGGAGGCCGGAATATTCCCGTTCCGAGGAAATAGGAATTCCTGGCTCCACTGAGAGAGAAGGCTCAGAGGCCGATGTCGGTGCCGAGCTTACCAAAGCCGAAGCCCCGAGAGGGAGAGCGGGGTCGGACAAGGGTCTGATGCCACTAGCCCCCTCAGAGCTGACAAGGGAAACTTGACGACCAGATCCCTCCAAGGAAGGTCTCATGGAGGAGATCGGAGCCGAAAGGGGATGTATCGGTTCCGCCGCCGACACCGTCGCTGTCCCGAGAAGCTCCGGCTCCGAACTCTGGAGGGGAGTCGGAGGAGGAAGTTCAAGGGGAAGAGCAATAGCCAAAGTCTGCTGAGACGGGCTATGGAGCATTTGGGCTAGTGCCTGTGACTTCAACAGCCTGCTTACCACCCTCTCTACATCGTGGTCAGACAGCCTGGAAGATCTCGAAGATCGGCTCCGATGACTCCGCTCTGACAAAAGAGGAGACCCCGGAGCCGAGTGGATAGATTCCAAAGAAGGGGACCGAGATCTCTTCTTGGACGAAGCCATCGGAGCCGACGTCCTCTGGGTTCCAGATGGAGCCGAAGGCTTCTCAGCTCCAATACTGGATAATATGTCGGCTCCAGCCAAGGCAACAGTAGATTGAGTGTCGGAACCGACCGGAACCGACACTACCACCTCAGAAGAAGAAAGATCGGCTCCGGCCGGAGCCGATCTCGACTCCAAAGGAGTCGGAGCCACCGGGGAAGGCTTAGAAACTGTAGCCTGAACCTTAGGTGGCTTGGAAGGTTTACTAGACCCAGTTTTAGTGGGTGAACCTTCTGGCTTTAGTAAGCCACGGAGGATCAACTTATTCCTCCTCTCCTGCAGGACTCTCTGGCTAAAAGAGTGACATATGGCACAGGAGTCCTGCAGGTGTAAAGGCCCCAGGCAGTAAACACAAGAAGTGTGACCGTCTGTCAGAGACATTTTCTGACAGCACGAGTCACACTTCTTGAAGCCTGAGACCTTTCCTTCCTTAGACATAGTCCAAGTAAAAATAACACTCACACACCCCAAACAGTCACACAATTAATCCCAACAAACACACACTCACAGATAGGGATTAAGAAAAGGAGCCTAGGCCTAACTGAAAAATTAAACTTTACAATAACTAGAAAGTGTTTTTTTTTTTTTTTTTTTTTAAATATATGGGGAAATAGGGTGGGCTGTAGAAACACTACACACTATAATATGGAACAAGGGAGAGACAAAACCCTGACTAAACTGTTTGAAAATTCAAACTTACCTGAGCTGGCAAAAAAGAGACCTCTTCGCAAAGTGGCAAACGAGATCTGAGGTAGTCCCGCCTTGCATCATGGGATATAGGGTTGCCTCGAGCTGGTAAAAGGAGTTCTCAAGCTAAGCAAGTGCCGAGTCGGAGCCGAGGATCGGCTCCGAACCCATCCAGCAAGAATGATGGCGAGATTGACAACTTAACATTGGCAGTGCTGAATACATACTAATGTAGTGCTGAAGCTGGAAATAACAGACCAGAAACTCTGTCATCATCACATGTGAAAACTGCATAAGAAGAGATGGTTCCAACAGAATTAGTAAGTCAATGTGTACCTGATCTGTAAACATAGCATTACAAGAAAACAACATTAGTACAAATCATATTTTATGACTGAAACTTCAAATAACACTCCCTCTGAAGATTAAAGAAGTATAAACCATTATTAACTTAATTTGAGTCACTGAGTTGGTACTTACATAGTTTTTAGTATAAAAGTGCATGTTTTATTACTTGTTTGCTATCTGGACCTCTTGATTCACCCAACAAAGAAAGTTTCCAGTGTCATTTGTTCTGGTTTTTATGTCTGTCTACTTTTTTGTACCCTTTGGTATCAAGAAAGAGACAATAATATATACACCTGTTTTTAACTTAATCCTCCTGTCAGCCTTGCCTTACTGGAAGGGGAGGCCAGAAAATGCTACGCAATACACGGAACAAGACAGACACTTACTGTTACTGCATACAAAATAGCATCCTTGTAGTCTGCCTTATCCTGAAATAAGTCACTACAAATTCTGGTTCATACTGCCGATTCAAATGGGGCAGCCCCAAGCCATCTATCCACCATGACCAGTTTCATAATCAGCTCCAGTACCTGACTGCTAGATGAGGCTGTGTGTGTCTGTGTGTGTGTGTGTGTGTGTGTGTGTGTGTGTGTGTGTGTGTGTGTGTGTGTGTGTGTATGTGTGTGTGTGTGTGTGTGTGTGTGTGTGTGTGTGTGTGTGTGTGTGTGTGTGTGTGTGTGTGTGGTGGGGGGGGTCAACATAGACTGAAGAACTGTTTTCTGGGATTGGGTAGATATTTTCTAATGGTAGTGACTGGGGCACACACACGCCTCCATCAGTACATACTGTGAGGGTGGCAGGAACAGCTCGCAAAAACATTAACATATGCTGTATTAGCATCAGTACATGCTAGTGTCTAGGGACCACATGCTAAATTCCAAAAACATTAGTCCAAGTACAAAGACTGTTTGTGAGAAAGAAGTGGGGTGGTCATTAAGGTAGAAAATATTTACCTGCACTGCTTCTGCCTAGACCCGATTAACCATCCATAAGATATGTCCCTAGGAAAATTGGGAACCACACCAGACAATGGATCGCACTAGGCTTGCTTTAGGACCAGCAAGAAGAACAAATGGGACTATGTAGTGGTTAAGTGGAGCATCAAAACAGCAAGAGGTCAGTCAAAATAGAAGGGAAAAACTTCGGGCGAGTTACAATCGAAAATTACAGAAAGGCAGCTGCAAGACTCTCCACTACTCATGATGGGTAGAATATCATGATCATGACACTGCTTTTTCTGCAGTCACCACAGGATTTGAGCTAGCCATTGTGTTACTGTCGAAGGAAACTGCCTCTGAATACTACAGCCATGGGTGCAGCTAGTACAACTAACAAGCACTACTGTCTGCAGCCAAGCAATGGGAATGAGGGAATATAGTAAGTACACAAATGTGCCACATGGAAGACAGCTACCAGGCACTACAACCACATGGTTTGTCGCAGGTTTGAAACAGGAAGAGTGGTGCAAAAAGACAAAACTGAGCAACAGTGAGTGCCCAGACAGATCTAGGATTCTGCCACCAAAGTACATAAGTGCAGTTGCAAATCACAAATACTAGGCAAAGAAAGCAAGTACAAGGCAACCTGATCAGAAGTATAGCTTCAGAGCAAATCCAGATGTTCAAGGACTCAACAGTGAAGGCTGAAGAGAATGTATTGAACACTAATGTGCTCATCCCTGCTATCTTACTCCTAGTATAATTGCTACCAATGTGACAGAAGGAAAAAGCTCAGTGAAAATGTAAGAGCGCAGCTGGGAAAGTATCCACTCTGTAGCAAAGCTAAACATGAAGGGTTCCACTTATTCAGAAAATACGGAGATTAAAACTAGAAAGTTTAATCATATTGCTGTTCACTGATTATTGTGCAGCTGAAATATTCATTCCAAAGTTTTCTTTCAGACAGTAAACCTCAAGCGCAGTGGGATTTAATTCTGAATCTACATGAGTAAAACTCTGTCCTTTAATCTCCAGAACATCAGTTCTTTATGCAATAACAACAGGAATGAATCACACATTTGATCCCTGCCTTCTGTTCTCAGTATTACGAAAGCTGATGTTCTTGTTTATAGGAACTAAATGTAATCCCTACAAATACAACTGATCCATTTCATAACTAAAAACTTTTATTTGAACAGCTGTTGCAGACTGTAGTAAGAACATTAAATGCTAAGCATAATCATCAAGATTTGGGTAGTGTATGACAGCTGACTGAAGCAACACATACACAAAGCCACTAAAAAGTTTTGTGACTGCACCCCCAGAACATAGCTAACATAAACTCACTGTCCATAAATAGGATTGGACATAACATATACTTTACATTTATGTTAATTCTTTTCAATTAATCTACACTTTTAACATATTTGTTGGATCCCAGTGGCTAAAACTTCAAGACAAAGACTTCTAATGAATCTATTTAGGTGCTTACCAGTAAGCACTCTAGCTTTTCAGAAATCAGCATCTGGCCTAGCAATACACTAAGCTTATAGGGGGTTCCTATTACGTGATCGAAAGTATAAAACATTGAACACCACAAGATCGAACTTGTATGTTGGAAGTTTTATAATTTCGAACACAAAAAAAAAAAAAAAAAAAAAACTGACAGAAATTAACTGTCGTAAACAGGGGGCAAGCCCCCTGCACCCCCGACACCCCGCGCTCTTTAAATATACCAACTCCAAGATTGCACTACAGTGCAGTAAAGGGAATAGTGCGATCTTGGAGTTGGTATATTTAAAGAGCACGAGATGTGGGGTGTGCAGGGGGGCTTGCCCCCCTGCTTACAACAGTTATTGAGCTGTTTTTGTTTTTTTTTGTTTGTTTTTGTTTTAATATAAACTGCTGAAACTTCGAACACTTGTGTTCGATGTTTTCAGGTTCAAAGTTTCAGCAATTCAATAAGCAATAGGAACCCGCTTATAGGTTTGTAGAAATCAGTATCTGGCCTATCAACATACCAAGCTTCTAATAATTGGATAAACTACAGGCTGAAAAAGCACGGCACAGAAGCAGAGTATCTGTCTATGCCTGCAACAACCTGGGTTTGGGAATGGACTCTGGAAGACAGAGGGCTGCTGAGGGAAGGAGAGCGATAAGTCAAATGGCTCATACCAGTGTTGTGCCTCTAATGGGGAAGGTGGTATGTGTCTGAGGCACAAATGTGCACCTCCATGATGCCACTGTAAGCCTTCAAAAGGAGGAAAGACATGTGGAAGTCCCTGGTGCATTGAATAAGGAGGCAGAAATACTGGGTTGATCATACATCAGGAATCAGGATAGACAAGTTAATGGTATACAATTTCCAACAAAAAAGAAAAAAAAAAGTGTTGGCTACTTAGTGTACATCACTACAAGGTATATAAAAAATTTACTACTACTGAATGTTGTACGATAGACCAGATGCTGTATGTACTTAATGACTGTGCCGTCAGTCCAGTACTTCCTTATGCCACCTCCTAGGTCTTTCCAAGGGCACTGTCTGGTTCAGTTACTTGCTTAAAGCCAGATAGTAGGCAAATGGAGGCTGAATGAATCAACCTTTGGACTATATGGAGCAATCTGTTAACAGCTTGCTGTCTTCATCCTCTCTGCTATTTGTAAGATACCTTATGCGGTCTGAGTCATTCTAACAATGCATGAAACAAAAACTTCACGGGATAGCATACTGTAGCATAACAGACACCATGTTGATGTATGTAGCCTGTGAAGCCAACAGCCACTCCACTATGTCAAGCCAAAAATCTGAGTCATACAGCAGTATGTTATGTTACCACTGGTACAGTGGGCCATAACCAGTCCAAATTAGAGGAATAAACAATCTGACAGGAATTTTTTTTCTCCCCAAGGGAATAAACATAAGCATCTGCCACAACAGAAATAGCAAGTAGCAAGCTACAAACAGTATGACAAGGACCCTCAATAAGTTATTATATGTCTGCAAGAACAGCAAATTTAAATTGCACATTCAACACTTCATTTTACAGCAAGAAGCAATCTTCATCACTAAAGTTTCTAGGCTTATTTCAACACACCACTTAGAGTTGACCCAGTAGTCAGGGACTTAGGGACATGCATAGATAGTAATCTAGCCTTTGACCATCATGTGTCTACAGTGGTGAAGATATAATTCTATATTGCACAACTTATAAACAAAGGTATGGCATCTAATTCCGAAGAAGTCATTGTTCCACTGTATTCGGCATTCATCAGACCTATCATCGAATACAATGCCTCTTTTGGTATGTACCTAACCAGACATATCCAACAACTGGTATGTCCACAGAGGTTTCTCACTAAAAGAATACAGGGCAAAAGTAAAATGTCCTATGCAGACCACCTCAAGGCCCTATCTCTGCATTCTGTCTCCTACAGGTTTTTAAGAGGAGATCTATGTCTGGCATATAGGGCATTGTCAGACCCCACTCTGATGGACCTCCTGCATATCCACAAAACAAACAGCACCAGAATTACCCGTTCTAAAGACAACCTTGCCTGAAAAATAAATAGGTCCTGGTGGAGAGATAGGTATGTATCTCAGAGACTACCATGTCTCTGGAACAAGCTCCCCATCCACATGAAGCAGAGTTCCTCCCTAACCCAATTCAAGTGCAACTTGCACAATTGGATACGAAACTGAAAATTCATCCCTGGTTTGGCACCTCTGTCTCTAATGAACACACGCAACCTGTAAGTGACCCCCCCCCCAAATCCTGCTTACACTTATCAAGGGTATCAGAATTTGTCAGAGATTTGGGGTGCATGGCTAGGCTTAAAAAGGCCCTTGTGGTCATTAGCCTAGTAAACACCTATGAACCAACATATATTTTTCACTTAATAAATGCATCTGGTCTAGCAGGAAAAACATGTATCTACTGTGATTCTTTACGTAGGTAATAAGTGAACTATGATAAAATGATGGAATCAAAATGGATTTCAGCTTAACATCAGTTACTATCCTTATAACAATCCACTAAGATAATCATGGATTAACGCTGCAGAATCTAATATGAGAAAAAATGATTTAGTGGTATAGAAGGACTAGCCCATGTAGACTGCAGATTCCCTGCTTACTGAACAAGCTGTTAATTAATAGTTACCCAGTAGCCTACATCCTTCAATCATTATCAGTGCTTCCTTGAGTTTTGGACTCAAAGGGTAAATATGACCTGTATTTCCATAACATACTTCCAATCATTTCTCTAATCTACTGTCACCTTTTCTTCTAATTAAGCCCCCTTGTTCTTATACATTTCAGAGAGATAAAGGTACTCTGGCATTTCTCTTCCTCCTCTCCTCAGTATCTAAAGCTCAATAAGTTGCCCTGCTATGGGTTATGACAGGTATGAGTTTGTGAAGATGAGGTTTTAAACAGTATGCAAAGCACTCATGACTGCTCTTACAGAGTCACATATGTTATTTCCACATAGCATTCTAAACAAACTGCATGTATTATAACACTTTTCACCTATATGTAACAGCTGGAATGATCACTCTCTGTCCTAATCCTTCTCTTCTTCATCTTGAGGTCTATCATTGAAAGCAACCAAAGTACAAAAGTCTCCATCCATCATCTCCCCAACTGTAAGCTTCCTATAAAGGATGAAATATATTTTCAAATCCTGTAACAGCACTGTAGGAGAAGAAGGGAGGAATTAGTGCTCTGAGTGTCGCTGGGCTGTAGTTTCAAACTTATTTCATTTTTAACTGTGACAGTCCCCCTGGTCCAAACAAGACTACTTTAAAAGAAGAAACCCATGGAGAAAAAAACATTAATTTACATCTCTGTGTACAATTTAGATGAACCAATCAACAATAACAGCATGTGTTTCAGAGCTAGAGGAACCAAAATGTACATGGAGTGAACGTGCTAACTCTAAACAAACGGGAACTGGAGGAAAGTGCTGAACCACAAGTCATCAAGTGGAGAGGCAGCGGTACTAACCACTGTGCCACCCTTGCTGCACAAAAGAGACTAGCATCAGCAATGCACAGCCAGTTTTATTTTTCCCATTGCTTGATAGCTGTCATTCCCTTCTCAGTCAGCTGGTCCATTTACTCCCCTTTCACGGGGGCAAATTCTGACAGAGGAGCATTATTAAGGCAGCCATTACAGTTTTTTTTCTATTATAGGTTCTGACCTGAATATGCCCAAAACTTCCACGAGTCAGTGTACAATGGGTCACTGCAAAGTATGCATATGCCTCTGCACATACTGTAATAGAATGACCCTTCCTTCCCCTTGTAGGCAACACAGGTTTCTGATCCTTGGCCACCACTGGAGTGATGGGTGTGCCCAGGCACCAACGTCTGCCTCCTTCAGCCCAAAAGGGAGGTAGCGTAGCCACATCACTCCTCTCTTTCCCTGTGCAATCTTCAACAGCTGCCCTAGCTGTTATCTGACCTCAGGTCACTAAGGCTATAGTCAGGATTTTATCCCACTATGCCAGTTTTTGGAAATTTCTGAAAAACATTTTTGTTGTGTCAACAGTAAACTAACTTAATTTCATTCATCATCTGATAATAGCCATTTCAAAGTCATGCAGCTGCAAAGACCTATGCCAGTAAGCAACAGGATACAACAGCAGACAATAGTTAGTTCACTGCAGCAGAGAAAAGGAAACATTTTTATCAGTGAACTATATTTTCCAGTCTATTTAACAGCTGTCAAATTGGACATCAGTTTTACCAGAGACTCTTCTACCATGCACACACCTTTTTGCACTCTGGAAAAATGATGCAACCAAAAAAGAAATACTGATTGTGCACATTACTGCATCTGGTTGTTGGGTAACTGTCAAGGATTGAAAAAAAATTTTGCAGAATGTCCAGATTTTTGCTGAAGTCACTAAATGATGACATACATTTGACTTTCAGGCTTCATATCCTTCACAAAATGTATGCTAGCTCAAATCTTGTTATTCAAGCAACTTTCTAAATTTATAAGAGCAATGTTAAAAATCTGTCCCTATTTTTGGGTCTTTGTGCCCCCATTATTTTAGGCTTTGTCCAGATTTATTGTGCTGAGAGGTATGCCACACATACTCATGCACATACAGACGTGCACAAAGAGCAGTAACAAACCACAGAGTCCTAAAGTAATCTTACAGCACTGCAACATACTAGAATTTCTTTTCATCAGCACTTTCAACTTTTCAGTTCTAATATGTATGTATCTACTTCTTTATTTTAGCCTTATGTTCACTCAGCGGACCAGTGAAAATGAAAGGATCCCACTCAGCATGATACAGAAAAACAGAAACAAAATTAAAACGTTTTAACTGCATTTGAAAAATAAACGGTGAAAATGAAAGGATCCCGCTACGTTTGGTACAGAATAATACAAACAAAACTGAAACATTTTAAATGCATTTAAAAAGATGCTTTCTATAACAACAAAAACAAAATGCATAAACCTTTTCTTACCCACTCTCTGCAATATAACAAACTTCAGCATACTTAAGATGAAAACTTCTACAAAAGACCAATTGCTTTTTTCAGTAGCCGACCTAAATCTGGTTCAAATAAAGTAAGCAAACTCCATGCTTTGTCTTGTAAAATGTGCTTTGATAATGAAACAAAACAGCCCCGGGTAGCAGAAAACCATCAGAGCAGAGCCCAATTCACTCTACCTCCTTTTGCGGGTGTTCTGCGCTTTCTTCCATTTTGACAGTAAGTTAAGCTAGTTAGTGCTGTAGCTGTTCATCTTATTACCTGATCACAAAGAAGACATCAACACATAAGTCAGCAGCCAAATTCTTCAAGTTTATGCTTTCTCAGCCACTTGCCCAATGTAGTGACTTTAGTTCTTATTACCTCCCACGCACCTGTGAATTTCAGCAGAGTAAAAAAGCATCTATCAGAACAGACTGCAGGCAGCACCTCAAAATTACTGCCAGTTATCCTTGCATGGATAATACCATTGATGAATGACTGATAAAAACATACACAAGCAGGAAACTTGCAACATACAAATGATACAATCTGCATTCTGCACTACTTTTGCCAGCTTGTAATTGTGATAACACATTTTCGGCAAATGATTATAATATCTATATATATATATATATATATATATCTATATATATATATATATATATATATATATATATATATATTTGTGTGTATATATGTATATATATATATATATATATATATGTATATATATATATATATCTATATAAATAAAAATGTAAATGTTCGTTTGTTCAAAATCTTAAATCTCCGAAAGTTCTTCACCGATTGCTTTGAAAATTTCACACAATGTTGCATTCGAATACGCGCATGTTTTTATATACCTACTATTATATAGATGTCACACGCATTCGAATATGTGCGTGTTTTTATATACCTACTATGGATTCTATATATCTGTATACAAATACGCAGTTTTATATGTTTTTGTTATAACTTTCTTTCTTCTTTTTCAGTGCAATCGATCTGCTTTAGTTCATCCAAATAATGCCTCGCAGAAGATCAAACTTAGGTCGTCGTACTCGCAGAGTGGAAGCAGTGCGACGAGTAATTGCAAATCAAACTGAGGAAGAACGGGCATCAGCGAATGAGAGAAACAGGCAAAGAATGGCTCAAATATGTGCCGAGGAAGCAGCAAAGTGACGTGCAGCCAGACTTGAGGATGCACGGTTGCAAGCACGGCAATCGTGTTCTGCAGCTTCAGATCTGCTTCGTTCTCCTCGACTGACACCAGCGGACGAAATAAATGCTTGCCTGAAATACTCTACTTTGTGGCGACACGTAAAGACGTTAAAATTAACTACAAATATGCGTGTCCAGCTGCAAAACGATCGATCAGATGACATATTCTCACATCAATTGCTGGAAATTGGGGACGGAAAGCTGCCAGTTGATCTGACATCAGGACGAATTTCATTGCCTCATAACTTCTGCAATTTAGTGACGTCAAAAGAAGAATTGGTTGAAAAAGTATTTCCCAATAGTCAAACCAATTATAAGAATTACGATTGGCTGACTGAACGAGCTATTCTTGCGGCCAAGAACAAAGACGTCTACGAACTTAACAATATTATTCAGTCTAACATTCAAAGCGAGGCAGTCACATACAGGTCCATCGACACTGTTGTGGAAGCAGATGAAACGGTTAATTATCCAACAGAATTTTTGAATTCACTCGAGTTGCCAGGGATGCCACCGCACGTACTGCAATTGAAAATCGGTGTGCCAATTATCATGTTGCGAAATATCAACCAGCCAAATCTTTGCAAAGGCACGTGGCTTGCAGTAAAAAAATTAACGAGCAACGTCATAGAAGCAACAATCTTGACAGGACCTTTCAAAGGAGAAGATGTCCTCATTCCATGCATTCCTATGATTCCAACAGATATGCCATTTCAATTTAAGAGATTGCAATTCCCAATTCGTTTGGCGTTTGCAATCACCATCAACAAAGCTCAGGCCCAATCTTTAGAATTGTGCGGTTTAGATCTACACACAGATTGCTTCTCACATGGACAATTATATGTTGCGTGTTCTAGAGTCGGCAAACCAGACAATCTATATCTGCACAGACAATGGAACAACAAAAAAATATTGTATACCCACAAGCATTGTGAAATTAAATATATTAGAAACGTGCGCTCTCTCTTTTCTTTCTTTTCCATTTAACCAGACTGAGCCTTAGCAACGCGTGGCCGGGTGCAGCTAGTATATATATATATATATATATATATATATATATATATATATATATGTGTGTGTGTGTGTGTGTATATATATATATATATATATATATATTTATATAGATATATATATATATATATATATATATATTTAAGGGAGCCCTTCATTTGTTCGAACTTTCAAATGTTCAAAACTCATATGGCCGACACCATATGAGCGAACGTTTGAAAGGCCGACAAATGATAGCAGAGATCCTGCTACAGTGCGGGACTGGGAGATTCCCCTTTCCTGCACTGTAGTGCGATCTCGGAGTGAGAATATTTAAGTAGTAGGGGGTGTGCAGGGTGCAGGGGGGCTTGCCACCCTGCACAGGTAGGTAAATGGTGCTATTTCAGGATGTCGGTCTTTTGGAATGTCAATCATATGGTGTCAGCCATATGAAAGTCGGCATTCTGAACGGTCGACATTCTGAAGTAGACCTATATATATATATATATATATATATATATATATATATATATAAATACTTATGTATGTATGTATTCATAAGAAAGATACTGAAATAAAATGTATTTGTCTAGTACGTGTGGTAAGTCTGGGAGTGCAGGTGTCCTTTGCACCTTATGGTTCAGATTACCTTCTTCTTTCCGTATAATTCAAGGGCCCGTCTTTCTCCTAATTCTTTCCTTAAAAATTACTGCAATACATTTAATAGTCTGCTGTTGAAGTGAATTCTGAAAATGTCAAAGTATTACTTACATGCAGATGCAACCTTGCCAGTTGTCTGTATGGCAGGGTTAAAATTTTATTTCTGCTTAATAATATCTCGTTCATAGCACCTCAGTATTCCTGCCACCACAACCACTGGCCTCCATTACAGACTTATTACATTATCAACCTATATCTACGTATGTCATCAGACCTGTAAACCTAGATTTTCCAGTTTACTCTCACAATCTTGAAACCTACAATCTTGAGACCATTACACTAAAAGACTAAAATGCTGAAGACACAATATTGAACTCCTGGACTAGCTCCCACTGCAGGGCCTATGTTAACACTTTTACCTGGGTTTATACCCCTTCAGGACCCATGTTAGCATTAGCACTTATTCCTGGGCTTTCAGGACCCATGTTAGCATTAGCACTTGTTCCTGGGCTTCAAGATTATGACAGTAAACCAGCCCCCCCCCCCCCCCCCATATACACATTGCCTGAATGCTTGCTTCTCCGATGTAGGGTTCTAGACATATTTGCACTGAATATAAGTTGTCCTACAACGAACACTACCTCTTCCTTAAAATTAACCTATTATCACCTGCAATTTTTTTCTTTTAACCCTCTGTCAACTCCATAAACATTTACAGAGTTAATTGTTAAAGCCCCATGTAAATTTATTATTTCTGTCTGTCTCTCTTTCTTTTTTAATTACCCCACAACATAATACATTTCGTTCAGCCAATCTGTTATTCATGCAACTATCTTAATCTTGAAGACTTTCTACCTCTCCCAGTATACTGATTAATCCTCAGTATACACATGTCAAATGCCCATCCACAGTTTACAACATTCTAGAAATGCAATGGTTTATTTTCTGAGGAAGCCTTTTTCTTGTTCTGTACTAGAAACACAAAGAAACTGAAGGCTGGAAGGTTTACTTGCTGAATAATGTGATGCAAACATCTCCTCCCTGAACAAATAACTGTATACTTGAATAAAGGTGTGTTTTTTCTGTCCATTGTGCAGGCATTTTTGTTTGTTTGTGGTGCAGTGGTAGAGTTGTCGCCTCACAGCAAGAGGTTCTCCGGTCGATTCTCGGCTAGGGTGCCTTCTGTTCATGTGGGTTTCCTCCGGGTGCTCTGGTTTCCTCCCACTTTACAAAGACATGCATCTGGAATGTTTCTCCCCGGGCCACTGCTGAAAACTGGCTTCATTCCAAGTTGGACTTTCCCGGTTAACAAATGTTAAATAAATAAATACATTTTTAAGTTTTCTCTAATGGAACCTGAATAACTGTGGGGGAAGGGATGCAGTCACAAACCAAACTAGTAATAATAGTTAGCTACTGCACATATGTATATACCAAAGACAAGAAGACTACATTGGGGACTATTTGGAGTCAAATGAAAGATATTTTTACAAGAAAGATTATTTAGAAACAGAGATGGAGCCTATACTCTCCTTTGTTTTAAAAGTTGGGAAAGAGAACAAGAAGGTTGAAAGATTGATTTATATTATTTTCCATAGCCACTTTGGGTAAAAAGGATGGGTTGGTACATAGAGTAACTCTATCTTTGTGAAAAATTAGATAAGGGGTTTTGAGGAAAGAACTTGTACCTCTGAAACCCTTCTTGATGAGGTGATAGCCACCAGAAAAACTATCTTCCATGAGAGAAAATTTCAAGTCAACCTTTGCCGCAGCTTTACAATGAGGAAGGACTAGGGATTTTAGAACCATGGTCAGATCCCACGAAGGAATAGGATCCTTTAATAGGGGGTGAAGTGAAAAAGGTACCTCTCAAAAACATTTTGCAAAATTTGGATGAAGCCAGAGAAGACAAATTCTCCCCAATATGGAAGTTGGGGAGTGCCTTCTGTGTGGAGTCTGCATGTCCTCCCCGCGGTTGGGTGGTCGTTCGCAAGACATGCGTAAATGGGCGTGCCTTCGTTGAAGGTTGAAAGTCGAGCTGGTACCGCAGCGTTCATCAAGATCTACTGCCAATCATTATTTATTTATTTATTTATTTATTTATTTATTTATTTATATTTGTTGACCGGGAGTGTCCGACTGGACGTAGGCCCATAATTAGTGGAGGCCCGGGGAGAAAAGCTCCACAGTTAAAATAAACAGACAGTAGTCACATTGGATTACATAGCGATTAACAATTTACATAGCAATTACTTACAACATATTTACAGATGAAGAACATAGTACATCAGTAGACAACTAGAATCTTTATCTGTGAAGTACATAACAGACATTAACAAATGTTACAATAAGATTGGCGGACTGGAGTTCCGCTGTGGCGACCCCTAACCGGGAAAAGCCGAAAGACAACAACAACAACATGGAAGATGGAAATAGCTGCAAGCTGGAATTTCACCGTGGAGTAAATGGCTCCACTTTGGAAGAGGGAAGCCAAAATATTTAAAACTTTTGGAATGGGAGCAGTAAAAGAATCTATCTGTTCTTTTTGGGGCCACAAGGAAAACCTCTTCCATTTGCTCTTGTAGATTTTCCTCGTAGAGGACTTATAAGGGGAGATCAAGATTTTTCGGACCAGGGAAAAAAGCCTGGAATGTCTTGCCATCATTGGAACTGGAGAAACCATGTGATTAATTTAACTACTTGAAGATCTAGGTGAATATGCCCTGAGGGGTGAGACAGTAGACCTGGAACTGGGCTCAGAGTCATCAGCGGGCAAATTAGATGAGACCAAAGAAAGGTGAACCAGACTTGACGAGCTAGAAGGGGGCAATGAGGACAACTTTGCTCTTCAACCTGTATGCTTTCTGTTGAAATTTGGGAATTAAAGAAACTAGAAGGAAAGTGTAAAGCAGACTGGAGAGCCAAGCATAAACTAGCGTGTCCCTTGCTGACTGACCCTGTGCAGGGATCAGAGCAAAGAAACTGCTGCATCTGTTGTTGAAAGGGGATGCAAATAGATTGCAGCAGGGTTGACCCCATTTGTGGAAAATCATGTTTGTCACTGATTGACTCAGGGACCACTTGTGAGGCATCAGAAGAACTCAGCTGAGCCTGTCCGCCAGAATGTTGGACTCCCCCAGAATGTGCGATGCTGTCAGAAAATGGTTGGTAGAGATCGCCCATTGCCACACCCTTATCGCCACTCAACACAATGTGTAAGATCTGGTTCCCCCTTGTTTGTTGATATACCAGATTACTGACATACTGTCTGACTGTACTGAAATTGTTCCCAGAGGAAGAAAGCTGTGCAGGGCTTGCAACACCCGAAGGACTGCTCTCCTCTCCAGAATGTTGATATGCAATTTGGTCTCTTGGGGAGTCCACGTGCCTTGGACCACCTGACCCAGACAATGCTCCTACCCCCACCCCATCTGGGAAGTGTCCACAGTTAGCATGGCTTTGGGAGGAGGAAGAACAAAGGGACATCCCTGCGTGACCTCTGGGGAATGGAGCCACCTAAGAAGGGAATGCTGGCATACTTGTGAAAATTTGATTGGAAGATGTAAGGGGTGCCTGTGTAGCAACCACTGGACTGCTAGTGCCACTGCAAGACTTTCATGTGTAGGCATGCTGTGAGTAACAGTTATTGTGGCTGCCATGGATCCCAAGACCCTGAGCACAAGATTCAATGCAGGAGCTGGGATTGCTAGAATATGTTTGATGTGAGATTGTAAACTTGTAATCTTGTCTGTTATGAGGTAGGCCCATGTTGAAATAGTGTCCAAACATTCCCCAGTGAAGTCTATGGTTTGTACTGGTTGCAAATGAGACTTCTGTGTGTTGACTGTTATGCCTAGAGAGGGAGCTAGCTGTAACAAATAATCCCTGGCTTGAACAAGTAGATGTCTGATTGGGGCAGTTAGGAGCCAGTCATCCAGATATGGAAACACATAGAATTGCTGCAGACTGAGATGGACTGCAACAACCAGTATGCATTTAGTGAACACCCTGGGGGCTGTGGTGAGACCAAATTGAATGATCTGAATTGGTAATGCCTGATTCCCCACCTGAAACAAAGGTACCGTCTGGACCACCTGTCCAAACATGCCCCAATGAAGTCTATGGTTTGTACTGGTTGCAACTGAGACTTCTGTGTGTTGACTGTTATGCCTAGAGAGGGAGCTAGCTGTAATAAATAATCCCTGTCTTGAAAAAGAAGATGTCTGATTGGGGCAGTTAGGAGCCAGTCATCCAGATATGGAAACACATGGAATTGCTGCAGACTGAGATGGACTGCAACAACCAGTATGCATTTAGTGAACACCCTGGTGGCTGTGGTGAGACCAAATGGAATGATCTGAATTGGTAATGGCTGGTTCCCAGCCTGAAACAAAGGTACCGTCTGGACCACCTGTCTATTTTGATGTGGTAGTATGCATTCTTCAGGTCTGTTGAGCACATCCAGTTGTCCAATATCAAAATGGGTAGAATGGACTGGACCATGACCATCATGAACTTTGAATTCTTTACTGATTTGTTCAGGGATGTCAAGTCCAGGATCAGTGGTGGGTCCCCTGTCTTTTTTGGTTCTAAAAAGACTCTTGAGTAGATGCCCGATCCTATTTGGTCGGGATGGACCTCCTGGATGACTCTTTTGTAGCAGCTTTGCAATTTCTTGAGCTGCTTTCTCCATCTGATTGGGTGGAACATCAGGGAGAACAGACTATGGTTTGGGATTTTCCAAAAAAGGGAATAAAGTATCATCTGGACATGATCCTTAGCACCCAGCAGTCAGCACATGATGGCTGTCCCGGCTTAAGGGTGCAAGGAGAAGTTGGGCCACCATTCAGGAGCGCTGGAAGTTTATGTCCAAGAAGGAATCTCAAGACCCTGTGTTCTGTGGACCCCCTCTGCCATGGGGCAGCATCTTACATTGTAGCTATTACCCCCTCTGCCTCTTGGGGGGGGGGGTCTCCCTGAGACTTTTGAAAAGGACCTTGTGATTTCTTAAACCACAATTTTTTTTCTCTGCACTGGCTCTTGGAGAAGGATCGTTGCAGGACAGAAAAATGGATCCTGATGGCAGACAAGGTCTTTGCATCTTTCTTGCTCCAGACAGTGTGTCTCTGACTGGTGGACCGAACAATGATGATCTATCGAAAGGGGCACTGACGAAATACACACACATATATATATGTAACACTGAGAGGTGTGTAAAAGAGCGGAAACCACCACAAATAACGTTCAACGAACCACTCCTTGAGCCAATAACCTACGACCACAAGTTAAAAAAACACCTTTAGTCGATCCACATAAAATTGTTGACTGTGCAAAATTTAATCCACAAAAGCAGATCAATAATCCACTGTGTAGGAATAATCCACAAAACAGGTCAAGCACTTTCGTCGATAGACTTCATCAGAACAGCTAATAATGGATACTGAAACGATTTATATATATACCTAATACATCAATTAAGAAAAAAAAATTAATAATTAAAGTGACAGTGTTTTTTCCAAAAACCTGAAAACTTAAAACTCATCATACAAAAACAGTTTTTCTAATATATAGTTATTTTCTTATCAACTTTTTATATAAGCTACATTTTCTAAAACCAATTTTAAAAATAAAGTTGTCAGAGTGTGAAATATTAGT